>NW_019943004.1:36507-62331 GCF_002910315.2 Salvelinus sp. IW2-2015 | reverse complement strand
AGCATCAGTCCTTTATCCATTCCTATTTAGAACGCAAATTAATTAATATGTGTATATTAAGATTAGTATAAGGAAAGTTTAGCAAAAACCCATTGACAGTTGAATTTATTGATGTTATGAATATAATACTTTCAACCTCTTCCAGCACATTAGTTGATACTCTGTCCTGTTAAAAAAGGCTATTATTGAACCATTGTTATAAAACAAGTAACACAATTTCTCATCACGATTACACCTCAAAGCAAATGCACCATTGAGCATGACACTCTACAAAAAACAACAACAAACACAGGACTGTACATGGTGTGTATGTGCAGTGGCAACAAGCCTCCCCTGAGGCCCCTCTCTTAGCTCCAGTCCAGATGTGGTTTGTAAAGGAGTGTGAAGACGAGTTAATAATGGATGGAGGTGGAGGGAAGGAGAGATGAAAGGGAGGGGATGCTTTGAATGGAGGTTGTTCTTTCCTTAATGATTGTAATATCAGGCTGCTTTGCAATGTGGCTTATTACCACGCGAAGAAGATTTAAATTAGCAGTGTAGCGGAAATTTTATTGATATTCTGAGAGGCATTTCTTTTTTTGTGTGTGTGTGTGCGGCGATAAGCAAATGTTAAGTGTTGGATAGGTTGGTGTCAGGCAGAAGAGTAATGTCTAAGGCCCGGAATTGCCAGGGACCTCACGATACGATATCACAATACTCAGGTGCCGATACGATATGTATTGCTATTCGATACTGTGATTTTATTGCGTGTCGATGTGCCAAACATATTGCTCACTATACAGTATGTCTGCTGCAGAGAGACGAGAGAAAGCGTGAGGAAATGTGACCGACCGTTTCGATTCGGTCTTATGTAGCAACATTTGAAATTGTGTTTTTTTCATTGGATACAATTAGAGACTCAGAGCTAGAAAATGTTGTTTCATACACTGCAGTTGAGGAACAATGAGAAAGTAATTCTGCTTTGAAAGTTGATAAACTTGTAAACCCACTTTAAGAAAATTACCCTTCAATGTTTTGGTGCACCTACTGGAGAGCTTGTTTTGTCTACACCCATTCAGCATCGTTCACACCCTCTTAAGCCTTAGCCCCAGCCATCTCTTTAAGGATTCACATGTGAGGCAATGTGGTGAACACACGCTACATCAAATAAAATCTACTTTTATTTGTCACATGCACAGGATACAGAAGGTGTAAATGGTACACTGAAGAGGTTACTTGCAACAGTAGCAATATCAAAAACAGGAAGTGTCCAGAATTTTTTTTCTTCTGAGTATTGCCCGACACACTTGTCTAAATTGATGGGCCCTGTGAAGGAAATGCTATAACCACCAGCCACATCTAGCTAAGTGGATGGGTCACTATTGTCTAGACATGTTCACATGTTCATGAAATACAATAGATGGTTGTAATCACCCCCAGACACACCTGGCTAACTTGATGGGTCATGTAATCATCTGGCGAAGTGGAGTTTTTGTTTAGACATGTAGCTAGCTAGCTAGCTAAACAATGACCTGGCATAATACCAACTACTGAATACAGTGCCTTGCGAAAGTATTCATCCCCCTTGGGGTTTTTCCTATTATGTTGCGTTACAACCTGTAATTTAAATAGATTTTTATTTGGATGTCATGAAATGGGCATACACAAAATAGTCAAAATTGGTGAAGTGAAATGAAAAAAATTACTTGATCGCGGGACGCTTGCGTCCCAACAGCCTGTTAAAATGTAGAGCGCCAGATTYAAAAAAAAATCTATAAAATCAAACTTTATTAAATTACACATATAAGATACCAAATTAAAGCTACACTCGTTGTGAATCCAGCCAACATGTCAGATTTCAAAAAGGCTTTTCGGCGAAAGCATAAGATGCTATTATCTGATGATAGTGCAATGGCTACACTCTCTTTGTTGACAATTTCAACCATGCCGGCGCTACTCAAAACGCAGAAATAAAACATGGCCCGCCGCTGACTGCCGCAAAGACGGCGAGAAACTCCAAAACTATATAAACAGTGCCATTAGCTTATGGACGCAGATTCTTTTGTTGGCAACTCCAATAGATGTCCCATAAACATCACCAAATGGTCTTAGTTCGATTAATCTACCGGTCACCATATAATATCCAAATTGTCCATTATTGGCAGCCGTTTGTTACCCACGAGAACAAGACACCCTTGTCAATTTGCGCCAAAATCACTGTACAAACTTTAAGAAAAAATTACTCTACTAAACTTTGGCACAAGAAACATTCCAAATATTCAATACTTGTTGATAAACAACTTAAGGTATTTGATAAACAGTTAATCAAAATCGAAATCAATTGAAGAGACGGGTACAATTTGTTTAACAATAAACAGGCATATCTCAACAAAACTCACGGTGAAATATGTTCAAAATTGATCTTTAGAGACTTGCATAACTCTCCAAACATAAACACCAACTAACGTACAACTGAAACCACTTCCGGTGTCAATATCTTTCTCCAGGTTGACAATGAATAAACCTACTTACTTAATACCATACAATGGGCGACATCCAGTGGCAAGCAGTAGAAACTGGATGTGGATAGAGATTCTGGTGTGCCATGATATTCCCATTGAACAACAGGACTTAACATAAAAAAGTTAGTCCCAGGGTTTTAACTGCTATAATATGTCTGTTAACTTCAGAGTGTTTTCTATCCAAATCTACTAATAATATGCATATCTTATATTCTGGGGATGAGTAGCACGAAGTTGAAATTGCGCACGCTATTTTTCCCTAAGTGAAAACTCTGCACCCTATCCTCAAGAAGTTAAAAAAATTCTACAAATTAGGTAAACTGAAAAGTGGTGCATGCATATGTAATCACTCCTTTGCTATCAAGCCCCTAAATAAGATCTGGTGCAACCAATTACCTTCAGAAGTCACATAATTAGTTAAATAAAGTCCACCTGTGTGCAATCTAAGTGTAACATGATCTCAGTATATATACACCTGTTCTGAAAGGCCCCAGAGTCTGCAAAACCACTAAGCAAGGGGCACCACCAAGCAAGCGGCACCATGATGTACAGATCAGGGTTGAGTTATTAAAAAATATCCGAAACTTTGAACATCCCACGGAACACCATTAAATCCATTATAAAAAAAATGGAAATCAAATCAATTTTATTTAAAGAATATGTCACCACAACAAACCTGCCAAGAGAGGGCCGCCCACCAAAACTCACGGACCAGGCAAGGAGGGCATTAATCAGAGAGGCAACAAAGAGACCAAAGATAACCCTGAAGGTTCTGCAAAGTTCCACAGCAGAGATTGGAGTATTTGTCCATAGGACCACTTTAAGCCGTACACTCCACAGAGCTAGGCTTTACTGAAGAGTGGCCAGAAAAAAAGCCATTGCTTAAAGAAAAAATAAGTAAACACATTTGGTGTTTGCCAAAAGGCAGACTCCCAAAACATATAGAAGAACATACTCTGGTCAGATGAGACAAAACTTTAGTTTTTGGGCAATTAAGGAAAATGCAATGTCTGGTGCAAACCCAACACCTCTCATCACCCCGAGAATACCATCCCCACAGTGAAGCACGGTGGTGGCAACATCATGCTCTGGGGAAGTTTTTCAGCGGCAGGGACTGGGAAACTGGTCAGAATTGAAGGAATGATGGATGGCGCTAAATACAGGGAAATTCTTGAGGGAAACCTGTTTCTGTCTTCCAGAGATTTGAGACTGGGACAGAGGTTCATCTACCAGCAGGACAATGACCCTAAGCATACAGCTAAAGCAACACTCGAGTGGTTTAAGAGGAAACATATCAATGTCTTGGAATGGCCTAGTCAAAGCCCAGACCTCAATCCAATTGAGAATCTGTGGTATGACTTAAAGATTTCTGTACACCAGCAGAACCCATCCAACTTGAAGGAGCTGGAGCAGTTTTGCCTTGAAGAAAGGGCAAAAATTCCAGTGCCTAGATGTGCCAAGCTTATAGAGACATACCCCAAGAGACTTGCAGCTGTAAATGCTGCAAAAGGGGCTCTACAAAGTATTGACTTTGGTGGGGGTGAATAATTATGTTCGCTCAAGTTTTCTGTTTTTTGTCTTATTTCTTGTTTGTTCCACAATAAAAAATAAATTGCAGCTTCAAAGTGTTAGGCATGTTGTGTAAATCAAATGATACAAACCCCCCCCAAAATGTATTTTAATTCCAGGTTGTAAGGCAACAAAATAGGAAAAATGCCAAGGGGGTGAATACTTTTGAAAGCCCCTATACAAACATAGCTGTAGTATGAATCTGCAGGTAGCTAAAGCTAACAAACTAGGTTCAATGTTAGCTATCTAACATTAGGCTATAGCTAGCAATGCAAATTAAGTTTGGATTCTAATAATATTAATACAAAGATCATACATGCAACTTTAGCTAGCAAGCCGGCAAGCTAACATTTATTCGCTAACTAGTGTTACGCTTTAACTTGCAATAAAAACGACTTCCCGACAAAATGTTTAAATAATATCTGAAAATGTAGCTAGACTCTCATCCGTATACATGGGTGAATGCGTCACTGGAACCATTTAACTCTGTTTGTTTGTAGCTACATCTTGTTTGGCCAGCATTGTGTCAAGTCACTCCGGTTCACATTGACCATGGCGTGTGCAGAATGTAGCCCATCACTTTTTCCAACTGATCTGTCGATAGTCTTTGTAGTTCTCAATGGCTAACGTTATATCTTTCAAAGACAGCACAGTAGAAAGGCCTGTCAACGCATACTGAACAGCTCACGTTATAGACAGAAGCATGCTACATGGCTGACCAATCCAAACTCATCACCCAGCATGTCCAGCCCACCCATTATCTCAGCCAATCATGGCTAGCGGGAAGTTTCCTGCCTTTTTTCATGGCTAAACCAACTAGGCTCGTAATTGAACAATTTTATTCGCATTTATGGATGAAATACACATTTGTTAACAAGGCAAATTAAAGTTCACATGTTCAAGAAGGCATTTCTGTTCCAAAACACATTTTGATAGAAAAACATTATGTTTATGTTCAAATGCCTCTCCTGTGAAGTAGTGATGTGAAACATATGCCTAGTCTCCTGAAACGAGTCACAAATTCATTTTGATCAGTCGGAAACAAAAGTGGTGAAAACATGTTGGCGAACAACCTATATGATGAAAAATACAGGATGTTTGGTGCAGGTACAGCCGACTAGCGCAAGCTAACGATACTTACAATAGCACAATTTAAATAAATACAAAATTATTTGTCTTTATTTATTTATTATCTAATATTGGAGTCAATTATCGCTACAATATCGTCCAAAAATAATATTGCGATATGTAACTGTATCAATATCTTCCTCCATCCAATTATTCTCTGGTACTGATTGTTTTTTGGAAAGCGTCTGTTTGGACTGCCTGTCTTGTTGAGACCCCAAGAGGTCTTGTTGAGACCCCAACAGGTCTTGTTGAGACCCCAACAGGTCTTTTTGAGACCCCAACAGGTCTTTTTGAGACCCCAACAGGTCTTGTTGAGACCCCAACAGGTCTTGTTGAGACCCCAACAGGTCGTCTCATGACACTTTTGCAAAAAAAAATGCTCTTGCTATTTGGATTGCTTGAAACTGCCTACTTCCCTTGTCTGACTGACTTCCTGTTTGTCCAAGAGCACTAAGCCAGAGAGAGAGGTCCCACTGAAGTTAGTCAAGTGTTACCTAGGACTGAAGAAGAAGCTCAAACCACCCACCAGGTAAATATCACTGATACTTATCACATATACCTTATCAAAGTGTAACTAATATATCTAAAAGTGTTATTAAGATAGATTCATCATTATTAGTACCGGTCTTCTTTACTGTGTTATTTTGTCTCTCATGATGTGAGTTCCTCATCCCCCCCAAAATATGTAATGCCTTTGTCTTTTTGTTCCGAGTGCCTCAACATCAAGGCTATCCAAACCACTCCTAACACCCTCACAATAACACCATTGATTAAATGTACACTGGACAAAAATATAAACGCAACATGTAAGGTGTTGGTCCGATGTTTCATGAGCTGAAATAAGAAATCCTAGAAATGTTCCATACTCACAAAAAAGCTTATTTCCTTGAAATGTGTTGCTCAAATGTCTTTATATCCCTGTTAGTGAGCATGTATTCTTGCCAAGATAATCCATCCACCTGACAGGTGTGGCATATCAAGAAGCTGATTCAAAATCCTGATCATTACACAGTACCAATTTTTGGCCAGCTTCCTCCGAATGGAGAAATATTGCTGCCACTTTATTTTATTTTCCTAATCTTGTATTATTGTAATTTATGACTCATGTCAAGCCAGCTACATTTTTGTTGGCATGAGAAGGAGGAAAAGGCACAAGCCAACCCAATGTTTCATGTTACCCAATTAACAAGCCAACCCAATGTTTCATGTTACCCAATTAACAAGCCAACCCAATGTTTCATGTTAACCGCAATCTACAAGCCAACCCAATGTTTCATGTTACCCAATTACAAGCCAACCCAATGTTTATGTTACCAATTAACAAGCCAACCCAATGTTTTCATGTTACCAATTAAACAAGCCAACCCAATGTTTCATGTTACCCAATTAACGCACCCAATGTTTCATGTTACCCAATTAACAAGCCAACCCAATGTTCCATGTTACCCAATTAACAAGCCAACCCAATGTTCCATGTTACCCAATTAGCATTTCTCATAATTTTGGTTCGTCGGAATTAGAGTTGGTGGGGAGTTTACAATGTGATTGTCTGTGTTTTCAGTCCTGGAGGGGAGAAAGAGGGGATGAGAGAAAGGGAGGAGGGAGATAGTGAAAAGGAGAAACGAGATGAAGGAGAAATGGAGTGGTGGTGTGAGGAAAGATTGTGTCAGTTGAGAGAAAGAGAGAGAGAGAGACTGGGAGGAATGGAGGGAGTCAGAGAGGCTGGGAGGAATGGAGGGAGTCAAAGAGAGACTGGGAGGAATGGAGGGAGTCAAAGAGAGAAAGAGAGAGCGAGGCTGGGAGGAATGGAGGGAGTCAGAGAGACAGAGAGACTGAGTGGAACAGAGAGTCAAAGAGAGAGACAGAGAGACAGAGAGAGAGAGGCTGAGGGGTTGGAGGGAGTCAAAGAGGGACTGTGAGGAATGGAGGGAGTCAAAGAGAGAGAGAGAGAGAGAGGCTGGGAGGAATGGAGGGAGTTAACGAGAAAGAGAGGGAGGAATGAGGGAGTCGAAGAGACAGAAAGAGACTAAAACACATAATTAAGAACAGGCCGACCTGAGAAAGGGCTTGGAGGAGGATGAATGGGCTGGGTTAGCTGGCATGGAGTTTAGATAGGCTACAAGCTTGGAGGAGGTTGAATGGGCTGGGTTAGCTAGCAGGGAGTTTAGATAGAATACAGTCTTGGAGGGGGTTGAATGGGCTGGGTTAGCTAGCAGGGAGTTTAGATAGGATACAAGCTTGGGGGAGGTTGGCTGGGTTAGCTAGCAGGGAGTTTAGATAGAATACAGGCTTGGAGGAGGTTGGCTGGGTTAGCTCGCAGGGAGTTTAGATAGGATACAGGCTTGGAGGAGGTTGGCTGGGTTTGCTAGCAGGGAGTTTAGATAGGATACAGGCTTGGAGGAGGTTGGCTGGGTTTGCTAGCAGGGAGTTTAGATAGGCTACACGCTTGGAGGAGGTTTAGCTTGGTTAGCTAGCAGGGAGTTTAGATAGGATACAGGCTTTGATGAGGTTGGCTGGGTTAGCTAGCAGGGAGTTCAGATAGGATACAGGCTTGGAGGAGGTTGGATGGGTTAGCTAGCAGGGTGTTTAGATAGGATACAGGCTTGGAGGAGGTTGGCTGGGTTAGCTAGCAGGGAGTTTAGATAGGATACAGGCTTGGAGGAGGTTGGCTGGGTTAGCTAGCAGGGAGTTTAGATAGGTTACAGGCTTGGAGGAGGTTGGCTGGATTAGCTAGCAGGGAGTTTAGATCGGATACAGGCTTGGAGGAGGTTGGCTGGGTTAGCTAGCAGGGAGTTTAGATAGGTTACAGGCTTGGAGGAGGTTGGCTGGGCTAGCTAGCAGGGAGTTTAGATAGGATTCAGGCTCGGAGGAGGTTGGCTGGGCTAGCTAGCAGGGAGTTTAGATAGGATTCAGGCTTTGTCTCCTCCTCATCTCCTTGGTTTTCCCACTCTATCTGGTCTTCCCCCTCTTCTCTCCTTCAGCATCCCGGGCGAAGGTGCTGTCCCATTGAGTGTGGCCACATCCCTCCTTTACCTGACCCTTTCATCTCCTTCCCCTTCTCCCCTGTTGCGTCTATTCCTCCTTTTCAAGGGTCTGGATACTAAGGGTGGCTCTAGAGTAGGATGACTGAATAAGCAGCTATACTTATCCCTGAACTAACCGTGTAGGKGKGGGGGGGGGGGGGTACATCTTGACTCCTAGCATGAGGGCTAAATATAATAATGAACATTGTGTTTGTCTGTAATTGAAAGGACGATTATAAATATATTGATGGTAGTAGACTTTTTCCCTAAGATATTTTCTGGTCATTCGAGTTCAGGGGTTCTGCAACTTCTTGTTTTCTTTTGAATTGACGTGCGAGATGCCACAACAACTTTTCATCAGAGTGTGGGTCACCAGTTTGCAGGAAAATGACGTTTAAACCATCTTCTCCCTTTCCTTTAATAGCTGGGGTTTCACCGTCTACACAGACAAACAGCAATGGTGAGTGCTTTTCACTGCTTTTTCAATTTCAATAATTCATTACCTTCACCCTCCTCTTCTTCTGTCGTTTTCATCAAAGTTTGACAGAACAAAATAAGAAGTTGAGAACGAATGATTTCTTCACCAGATTAGATTATTCAGATGTTTTTCAGTGTTAAAAATAAGGCCATTATTTCCCCTCAGCCCCACACCAGTGTTAGGGTATTGGAAGTTGTATCTCTTAACCACAGATCCAGGATCAGATCCTTACCTCATATGCTATCCTTTACCATTAGGCAGTATAGTAAATCTGACCCTAGGTCAGTGGTTAGGTGGTCATTTATATCTACTCTTTTTTTCTGATCCACAGGCATTTCTGCTGCGAGGGGAAGGAGTCTCAAATAGACTGGGTGACTGACATCATCACCATGAAGGTACATTCAGGGTTCAGGAAACTTCTTAGGAAATAAAGGGTGTGTTCAACATGGTCGATGTTTCACTATGTTATATCGATTTTATAGCATTGACGGAATCAGCTTGTTGAAATGGTGTAAGGAAAACACGTCTGACATAGAACGATCACTCCTGATGCACGTACTGTGAGAGTTTGATCCACAGATGTTGTTTCATTGTATGGTCTCTTTCCACCAAGTGTATGAAAACGTAATAATCCTTGAACGGAAGACAATGATACATATTGAGAATGGTTTGTTGGTCCTCTCCTTTCGCCATGCTCATTCCCATGAAAAATTGTTTGATTAACACTCAGGAAAAACTGCATCTTTAAACAAGCGAGATACGATAAATCATATTTACACTCCCATATCATTGTTCATCATTTTCCATTGTAACCCCCAAAAAACGGGGACTAACACGAAATACAATACATAAATAAGGGGAAGTGCTGTGAAGTTTTCGAGGTCACTCAGCGATAACATAAATCACATTATGTGCAAAATTCTCAGCCACTGGAATAAGGTCAGGGAGATTGTAACCATCACATTGGTGAGCAGAACACTACAGTACCTACTTCTACAGCAGATATAGCTAAGTGTTGTTTATGTCAGTGGCTGACAGCACACAGCCGCCATAAATAATGCAAAGAGAAGAGAAGCTACAGATGTTTCAGATGAGCGAGAGAACATCACTCTCCTTTTTCTCGTTCAATTGTTTTTTCTCTCTCTCTCTCTCTCTGTTTCTCTCTCTCTCTCTCTCTCTCTCTCTCTCTCTCTCTCTCTCTCTCTCTCTCTCTCTCNCTCTCTCTCTCTCTCTCTCTCTCTCTCTCTCTCTCTCTCTCTCTTCAGGGAGGGTTATTTTCAGTCTCATTTTATTTTTTATTTTTTTAAGGACATTAACAAAAGCGAGACTATTTTGTTATTACTATGAGAAAATATAGCTTTTTAAATGTCGCAAATTCATCAGCACTCATCCTTACTATTCTGAAAAGTGCATCAGTGCATCTCATAGATACACAAAGAGAAATCTTAGCTTGCCATTGCCCTATTTGTGCGTTGTCGTCTCGTTGCCGACTCTACAACCATCAACTGTGCTTCTTGTTTGTCACAGGTGCTTCATGTAAGACCTCCTCTTTAGCGATTTACTTTAGGTCTGTCAGTAAAAGACAGACCTAAAGTGGAAGGCCATATTTTTGGCTAGTGCGTTTGCTAGAGCGTGAGCAACAGTGACTTTTCCCTACTCTCAGCTTTCAAAGTCAGTCCCTAAACAACTAAATCTATAGCAGGGTATAGCAAGCTAAAAGTAGTAGACTCCTCTCAAAGCTGCTAAGTATAGGGATTGGCAGCTTCCACAGGACTTGTGAGAAGGAGAGAGAGAGAGAGGAGAGAGAATACTTATTCTCACTTTCTTTCCTCTTACCTTTTAGCAGGCATTTGGCTTTCAGAAAGTGTTTCCATAGCAACTGGCAAAAGGAAGTCTAGTTTCTTTTTGTTTTGGGGAGTGGAGGTCCAAGCACACGTTCCAGCACAAATTAAATGAGGAGATGAAAATAGTTAAAGGGGGATCTCAGGTCAACCTGTGACCAGGAAGTGGACAAGTCGTTAAAGTTTAGTACGAGCAAGCGCGGTCAGGATTTTTTGTCAGGAACACCGGGTCATCACCCTGCGACTCTCAACTCTCTCCACCGTAACTGGTGGCTCAGTATCGCTGCCTTTAAAAACATACTCAGAGAAAGTTCCAGAGAGACAACGGCAGCAACACAACCTGATATTGTTTATAAAGCCAACATTCTCCATAGGTATTGAAGATCATGGACAATGGAAATTGTTAGAGTTTTAGGTGTAGTCATTTTTTTTTATCATAAACTGTTGCGCTTTCTCCAACGTCTCCAAGTGAACTCATACTGAACAAAGAATGTCCCTGAATTTTGTATTGTCAGAATAATGTCATAGTTTCAAAAATGGTTGCAGAAACTACGTATAAGAAGTGTCTCACGATAGACATAGAACAGTGTATTGACTAATCAGTGTCTGTGTCGTCAGCATGGAGGAGACCTCTGGTCAAAGAACAGAGATCACAGCAGACCTGCAGTTCAAAAAAGCATGTCAGCAGCCCAGCAGAGTCCACAGAACATTAAACACAAAACCAGCAAAAATGTAAGTCTCCATATCATCTCTCCACCATGAATTCAGTCCTACGCATAATTTAGTCAGGAAGTGAATCAAGCCAATACACTTGACTTGGTTGTTGATCACCCATCCTTTAGCTCTATTAATAGTGTGGAAGCTGAACTCTTACAGATAAGAGCTTATCATATCATGAGACAGTAGATTACTTTATCTACAGTGCCTTCGGAAACTATTCAGACCCCTTGACTTTTTTCCACATTTTGTTACGTTGCAGCCTTATTCTAAAATGGATTATAGAACAAAAATATCCTCAGAAATCTACACACAATACCCCATAATGACATCACAATACCCCATAATGACATCACAATACCCCATAATGACATCACAATACCCCATAATGACAAAGCGAAAACAGGTTTTTGGATATTTTTTGCACATTTATTTGAAATAAAAAACAGAAATAGCTTATTTACATAAGTATTCAGACCCTTTGCTATGAGACTTATTAAGCTCAGGTGCATCCTGTTTCCATTGATCATCCTCAAGAACACAGTGGCCTCCATCATTCTTAAATGGAAGAAGTTTGGAACCACCCAGCCTCTTCCTAGAGCGGGCCATCTGGCCAAACTGAGCAATCAGAGGAGAAGGGCTTTGGTCAGGGAGGTGACCATTAACCCGATGGTCACTCTGACAGAGCTCTAGAGTTCTTCTGTTGAGATGAGAAAAGCTTCCAGAAGGAAAACCATCCCTGCAGCACTCCACCAATCAGGCCTTTATGGTAGAGTGGCCAGACAGAAGCCACTCCTCAGTAAAAGGCACATGACAGCCCGCTTGGAGTTTGCCAAAAGGCACCTAAAGACTCTCAGACCATGAGGAACAAGATTCTCTGGTCTGATGAAACCAAGATTGAACTCTTTGGATTGAATGCCAAGCGTCATGTCTGGAGGAAACCTGGCACCATCCCTACAGTGAAGCATGGTGGTGGCAGCATCAAGCTGTGGGGATGTTTTTCAGCGACAGGGACTGGGAGACTAGTTAAGTTGGAGGCAAAGATGAACGGAGCAAAGTACAGAGAGATCCTTGATGAAAACCTGCTCCAGAGCGCTCAGGACCTCAGAGTAGGGCGAAGGTTCACCTTCCAATAGGACAACGACCCTAAACACACAGCTAAGACAATGCAGGAGTGGCTTTGGGACAAGTCTCTGAATGTCCTTGAGTGGCCCAGCCAGAGCCTGGACTTGAACCCGATCTAACATCTCCGGAGAGACATGAAAATAGCTGTGCAGCAACGCTCCCCATCCAACCTGACAGAGCTTGAGAGGATCTGTAGAGAAGAATGGTATAAACTCCCCAAATACAGGTGTGCCAAGCTTGTAGCGTCGTACCCAAGAAGACTCGAGGCTGTAATCGCTGTCAAATGTACTTCAACAAAGTTCAGAGTCTGAATACTTATGTAAATGTAATATTTCAGTTGTATTACTTTTTTTGCAACAATTTCTCAAATCCAGTTTTTCCTTTGTCATTATGGGGTATTGTGTGTAGATTGATGAGGGATAAAATATATAAGAAATGTTATAATAAGGCTGTAACCTAAAAAATTCAAGGGGTATATTCAAGAAATGAACCCTTTCTCTACCTCTCCCTTCCGTAGCCGTCAGACAGAAAGTTGTCCCTAAACATCAGCACACCTCCCAGTGAAGACGAGAAAACAAGGAATAGAGAAGATTGTGGCAGTCTCCAGTACAAAACAGCCATAGTGGCTAATTGCTTGAAGCAGAAGGACCGACTCGTGACCCCCGGGACTGGTCAGAGAACTGTTTCAGCGGGGCTGATCCAGCCCCAGCGCTGTCCCTCTCCACGCCCAGAGGCCCAGGACCCTCCGAGTGGCGTCAAGCACCCCAACAGGAGACCCGTTCGGATGGGAGAGGGGGGTCTAATGCCACCCAACCTCCTCAACGAACTTAACTCTGTGCTGAATAAGACTGGCCGTAGCGCCAAGGAGGAGAAGAGCTGATGGAGAGATAGAGAAGCCCAGAGAAAAGAAGAAGATGAAAATGTAAAGTGAGACTGAGACAAAGAAAGTGCAACAGAAAGGGAATGGAAGATGATTAGAATGAAAAACAGAGCGACATGGAGACAGAAAGACTGTGGAGACAGAAATACCGTGGAGACAGAAAGAGAGACAAAGAGAGAAACTGAGAACAAATAACAAGTTGTCATTCTCTACAAGAGGGACCCCCGGGAGGGAAATTAGAGTTTGGAGTGGAGAACAGGTCCAAGTGCTATTGATGGACATATTATGGGAAACTCCAGGTCGACCAACACACTAAAACAGTCATTTCTAACAGTTCTCGAGTCTGCCCAGATACATTTCTACACCATTACCTATGCTATACCAAACTAATTATACTATCAAATTCTATAACATTTTTGGCTTTCGTTAAATTCAATATTGATATGATATGATTAATATTGGTTGACAATGGAATATCTTCTTCTCCAAAGGAATGTACTGTATCTATTCTGTTATTGCATTAAATGTTATTTCCTGGTGACATACTACATCATTTTCTTTATATTGTACAGTTGTATAATACACTGCACATTGTACGTTCTGTTCTTTGACTGTATTTGTGTATAAAATACTGTACTGTATGTTTTATGTGTATTAGGAAATGGGAGACACTGTTAACCCATAGTATTCGATATGTACAGTATATTTCATTACGTAGTATTTCCTTCACAAACGACTTGATTTTTAAAATATGAATATTGATCAATTCTTATTCAAAGATCTGTTATATCGTTTGAGTGCCAGGGCAGATGCTTTTCCCAAATGGGATTTGAACCCATTCGAAAAAAGACTCTTCCCGGAAAAAAAAAACGCCTACCAACTTTTATTTTCTGTCGTTGTTTTATTCATAGACCTCATCAAAGGGTTCTTTTTTTTTTTTTATTGTAGTAAAATGTAAAAATAAACTCTGCATCTTAAGTCATCCGCTCTCCTTATTGAATAATGTATTTCAGTCTAAAAATGTTTATGCACTGTAGACGATTGTCACCCAGGCTCTCCATGAAGAATTCATCTTGACATTTTATTCAGATTTCTTTCCTCACAACATAACTGCTAATTGTCCTTTAGTTCAACATCTTATCTTTTTATTTTAATCATGCTCTGACTGTGTGTTGATAGTCTGAAGATATCTTACGAATAACACGCCTTTTGTTCTCACAGTGTAAATACCTGTATTTTACTGGCTCTGTAATATTCATTTCATTAAGATATTCATTTCATTATGTGGGCTGAAGTTATCGCGCTATTGCATGATGGTCATTTCATAACACTGGCTTCTCACTGTTTCTGTACAGCGTGATTGTTTTGTAAATTATTTCATCCTAAATCAAATCAAAGTTAATTGTAGTGTACCGAGTTCAGGGAAATTCTTACTTGCAAGCACTCTCAAATATACTAGCTGTCTTTGTTATATACACAGTTTGTTTTGATTCCAAACCACTTGTATTACACTAAAGCCTTTTTAGAGATCTGTTGTCAATTGTTCCAATGTTGTGGCCTCCTCTATACTCCCAGTACAGCCAGATGTCATTGTTTCAACT
This sequence comes from Salvelinus sp. IW2-2015, assembly GCF_002910315.2. Taxonomy (NCBI): domain Eukaryota; kingdom Metazoa; phylum Chordata; class Actinopteri; order Salmoniformes; family Salmonidae; genus Salvelinus; species Salvelinus sp. IW2-2015. Next base: position 47,468 of record NW_019943004.1, on the reverse strand, counting down.
CAACAGCACTGAAGTGGAGCTCGCGATTAGAGACGATTAGCTCCCGGGACTTTGTGAATGTGTCTGTCACCTGCCTCTGTGCACTTCTATGCCTCTGGGCACCTCTGGGCGCTAACCGAAGCACACACACACAAACACACACACACACACACACACACACACACACACACACACACACACACACACACACACACACACACACTCTGTGGGAATAGAATTGCACTCGATCCGCATCTCACGGCAGCTTTCACTGCAGGAAGGTCACCATATGGCAGCAGAGAGTTAAGTGAATGAGGCAACATTATGAACTCTGCTGTGACCTTGCCACTCAAGAAAGGTCGCGTACGGTGGTAATGTTACAGCAGTGGTGCTTTGAGCAATGCATGGAGTTGGAGAGGGACCAGTTACCTATGTTAACACAGAAAATGTTGAGTGTGAGAGAGAGAGATGAGGGAGGGAGGTGGAGAAAGAGAGGAGGGAGGGAGGGAGAGGGGGGGAAGAAAAGAGAGAGAGAGATGAGAGAGGGAGGTGGAGAAAGAGAGAGAGAGATGAGGGGAGGGAGGGGGAGAAGAGAGAGAGAGATGAGGGAGGGAGGGGGAGAAGAGAAGGGAGAGATGAGGGGGAGAAGAGAAGAGAGAGAGAGATGAGGGGGAGAAAGAGAGAGGAGAGAGAGAAGAGGAAAGAGGATGACTTAGGAAAATTTTCAAAATGATGAGCCCTTGTACTGCATGTGAGAAGAGTTGAATTAACTGGATGGGCTGTAGTAACAGTACAGACAGTGTCGTATTAAATCCAGATGTTTGTCAATTGTCTGCTTTTGTAAGGTATAAGACCACGGTACGGTACGGACCTTGATGAGTTAGGGAGCGAGCAGCGGATCAATCTGTGGAGGAGTGTAAAATGGAGAAAGTCGCCAGAAGATATGTGAATGACTTCTACTTATGTAGCAACGGGGTTGGGTAGGTTACTTCCTAATGTAATCCGTTAGTTACTAGTTACTGTCGCCAAGTTGTAACGTAACGGTTACTTTTGGATTACCCAAACTCAGTATGTAATTTGATTACTTTCAAGTTACTTTTGGATGAACATTTAACGCACTGGCAGGCAACTAGAAGACAAAATGGATCCATCAAACGCATTTGGTGTGTCATCATAGTGGTACTCTGATTGGTGTGTCATCATAGTGGTCTCTGATTGGTGTGTCATCATAGTGGTCTCTGAATTGGTGTGTCTATCATAGTGGTCTTCTGATTGGTGTGTCATCATAGGTGGTCTCTGATTGGGTGGTGTCATCATAGTGGTCTCTGATTGGTGTGTCATCATAGTGGGTCTCTGATTGGTGTGTTCTTCATCATATGGTCTCTGATTGGTGGTCGTCATTTTGGTGTGTCATGGTGGTCTCTAATTAGGTTGGTCATAATTATGGGGCTAAGGGCTAAGGAGAGAGGTGGCCAGGCTGTCGTGGGGCTAAGGAAGAGGTGGCCAGGCTGTCGTGGGGCCTAAGGAGAGGTGTCTAGCTGTCGTGGGGCTAGGGAGAGGTTGCCTAGCTGTTGTGGGGCTAATGAGAGGTGGCCAGGCTGTCGTGGGGCTAAGGAAGGTGCCTAGCTGTCGTGGGGCTTGGGAGAGGTGGCTAGCTTGTTGTGGCTAATGAGAGAGTTGGCCAGGCTGTCGTGGGGCTAAGGAGAGGTGGCCTCAGCTGTCGTGGGGGCTAGGGAGGTGGGCCTAGCTGTTGTGGGGCTAATGAGAGGTGGCCAGGCTATCGTGGGGCCTTCTGAAAGACATCCTTGAGCTGATCATTAGAGACCTCCGTCTGGACCCTGCAATCATTTCCATTAGGTAATCCACTCCAGAGGTGGATTGAGAAAACGGTCCAGGCCGACCCCTGGACACCAAAACACAGCACATTTCACCAGAGGAGAAAGAGATGAGCTTAATGATCCTGTTGATTCACGTCCACATTTCCCATTTTTGGCCTTTGTGTTTATCTGTGAAGCCTTGACCGTTCCATTTAACAACCTCTTCCCGGAGTGACCATACATTCGTTAAGACGGTCAGGTAGTTCACGCCTCACTTCTTTCAACAAGTGTTACTCTACGTATCTTCTGTCCCCTCTCTCTTCTCTGGTCTCTCTCTGCTCTCTCTCTCTCGTTCTCTCTCTTGTCTGTCACCGAATGTCCTCTCTTCACATCTAAAAGTCTTTAAACCATAAAATCGCATCTCCTCCCTCCCCCACTCCTCTTTGCTGTCTGGGGTCACACCTCTCTCTGTCTCTCTCAACCCCAGCCGCCTACTCTTGTCTCTCCTTCGTGAGTCGCATCGACGTCCTCTCTCATCGCTGTTCGTGGTCACCCCTCTATATTGCTACTGTCGCATGCGGCTACTCCCTCTCTTTCTCGTCCCCTCTCTCTCTCCCTCCTGTCTGTCACCCCACCCTCTATCGTCTCCACCTCTCTGTCTCTCTCCGTCTTCAGTTGGCCTCGCATTTCCAGTTGCCTTTTCCTTTTCTCTCTTCTCTCTCTCTGGTCTCTTTCTCTTTTCCTCTATCTCTCCCTCATTTCTCTCTCGTCTCCCAGTCTCATCTCCTCCTCTGTTCCCTCTCTGTCTTCTCTGGGGTTCTCTCTCTCTACTCTCTGCCTCTCCTTTCACATCCCCCCTACAATCCTGCGTCTCTCTCTCCTCTTCTCGTCCTCGATTCCCCCTCCACATTCTCCTGATCCCCCGGTTAAGGGCTCTCCTCTCCATCCCATTCTCTCTGCTGTCTCCTCTCTTTTTTCCTGGTGTCTCTATGTTCTCTTGTCTCTATTGTCTCTCTTCTCTGGTGGGTCTTCTCTCTCTCTTCGCTCTTCCACTCTCGCTGCTCTCTCCCTCTCTGTGTCTTCCCATCTCGCTGTTGTTCCTCTCCTCCCTCCTCTCCTCTCTTCCTTCTGTTCTTCTCTCCCCTTTCTCTGGGGTCCTCTTCTCCCTTCTCTTCTCCTCTCTCTGTCTCTTCTCTCTCTCGTCTCTGTGTCTCTCTGTCTCTCTGATCTCTGTCTCTGATTCTTGTCTCTGTCCTCTCGTCTCTCTCTCTCTCTGCTCCTTTCCTCTCCTCACTCTCTCCTCCTCTTCTGTTCCTCTCTTCCTTCTCTCTCTCCTCCTCCTGCTCTTCTCCTCCCCTCCGTCTTCTCCTCTCCTCTCTCCCTTCTCTCGTCTCACCTCTCCTCTCCTCTGTCTTCTCCTCCTGCCGTCTCCTTCTCCTCCTCCTCCTTTCTCATCTTCCTCCACCTCTCCTCCTCTCTCACCCTCCCTCCTCCCCGCTATCCCCTCCTCTTCTCCCCTCTCTCCACCCTCTTCCTTCGCCCTCCTCTTCTCTCTTCTCTTCTCTCTCTTCGTGGTCCTGTATCTGTCTCTGTCTCTGTCTCTGTCTCTCTCTCTGTCTCTCTCTCTAGTTCGACCACATCCCAAGGACACAGATAGTGATATCTGGGTGCTAAATTCCAAAAGCAAGGGCATCATTTATTTATCACAAAGATTTTGTGATTATTCTGAAATACTATAGCCAGCCATTGCAACCTCCCATTCTAGCATTTTGTCCTAAATTGTGTTATCAACACAACAAAAGCTTAATTTAGAAAAAGTGGCCAATTGGAATTGACGCAAACATTTGCTCATTAAAGATGCATAGAGTTTCTATATGGTGGGAATCTTCAGAGTGTGTGTGTGTGTACGTGTCTGTCTTTCCCCTATGTTTGAACAGTCTGATAACTGACATACTGTTCCTGTGCAACACAGACATACCAATCACAGAGCTCGATAGCTCATTATTAATGCATTACAGTATTTAAACAGTAATGGCCTGTCAATATTGGAGACCTTGGATATTTGGTCCAATCAAATAGCTGTCAATAAAATAGTTGTTTTGATGATGTGGTGTAAGGGCGAGTCACCATGGAGAAGGTCAGTAAACAATGTGATGAGAATGTTAAATCATCCTCCTTTTGAAAATAGGAAAATACTGTTTGAGGTTGAAGATAGACTTCAGAAACATTGGCTTGCTGATTTTCTGAGCCTGAATAAATGTCAACCTTCAAGATGATATAATAACTGGTGTTACAGATAACACAAACAGATACCGATAACATTTTCTCATCCAGGTGATTTGATTGGCCCGAGAGAATCACAAGGAACATTTTTGATTGGGCCAAACAAACAGTGATGGAGGCACCCGTGTGCCATATTTGTGAGTCACCTGAACCAGCATCTGTGCATTATAGACCTCTCTAACGCCCAGAACGTTCCAATTCAAACTCCCATTCACCAGCTCTGCAAGCATTATAATGTCAAAATACTTTCATTGATCACCAAGCATGGAGTTCCAACATTAAAACGCTTGCCGAGCTGGTGAATGGAAGTTTGAATCGGGGCTTTCTTGGCGTTAGAGAGATACTGATACTGATTCATGGGACACCATAATCGGCTCGGAGATTCAGATGTGTTGGCGACTGGCTGGCGTATGGAGCACAGTGTGATGATTCAATCACAATCTATGGCATTGTCCGCATCGATGACCATGCTTTGCATTTTAAAGAGTGGCGCACACACCGAGCTCGCACCTCAGATGTTCCCGCAAGGCTCAGGAGAGTCCCTTTGTATTCTGGCGCCTTCAAGGCTGAAAGTGATTCAAACTGGAGTTGACATTGTGAATGAGTTGACATTGTGTGACAAACACTGAGGTTACCAAACATTATGAACACCTTCCTAATGTTGAGTTGCAACCCCCCCCCTCCTTTGCCCTCAGAACAGCCTCAATTCATCCGGGCATGGACTCTAGCGTTCCACAGGGATGCTGGTCCATGTTGACTACAATGCTTCCCACAGTTGTGTCAAGTCAGCTGGATGTCCTTTGGGTGGCGGACCATTCTTGATACACACAGGAAACTGTTAAGTGTAAAAAACCCAGTAGCGTTGCAGTTCTTGACACAAACTTGTCACTTACTACCATACCCCGTTCAAAGGCACTTAAATGTTTTTTCTTGCCCAGTCACCCTCTGAATGGCACACATTTTTATTTATTTATTTCACCTTTATTTAACCAGGTCGGCCAGTTGAGAACAAGTTCTCATATACAACTGGCCAAGATAAAGCAAAGCAGTGCAACACAAACAACAACACAGAGTTACACATGGAATAAACAAACATACAGTCAATAATACAATAGAAAAAGTCTATATACAGTGTGTGCAAATGAGGTAGGATAAGGGAGGTAAGGCAATAAAAAGCCATAGTGGCGAAATAATTACAATATAGCAATTATACACTGGAGTGAGAGATGTGCAGAAGATGAGTGTGCAAGTAGAGATACTGGGGTGCAAAGGAGAAAAATAAATAAAGTAAATAACAGTATGGGTCTTACTATCCAGGTCTGTACCCAAACAATTCGAGCTTCTACTTTAAAAATCCATCTTTCCAGAAACAAGTCTCACACTGTTGCCGCTTGCTATAGACCCACTGCGGCCCCTAGCTGTGCCCTGGACACCATATGTGAATTGATTGCCCCCCATCTATCCTCAGTACTCGTGCTGTTAGGTGACCGAAACTGACATGCTTAACACCCCGGCCATCCTACAATCTAAGCTTGATGCCCTCAATCTCACACAAAATATCAATGAACCCACCAGGTACAACCCCAAATCCGTAAACACGGGCACCCTCATAGATATCATCCTAACCAACTTGCCCTCTAAATACACCTCTGCTGTTTTCAACCAAGATCTCAGCGATCACTGTCTCATTGCCTACATCCGTAATGGGTCTGCGGTCAAACGACCACCCCTCATCACTCTCAACGCTCCCTAAAACAGCGAGCAGGCCTTTCTAATCGAGCTGGCCCGGGTATCCTGGAAGGATATTGACCTCATCCCGTCAGTAGAGGACTCCTGGTTATTCTTTAAAAGTGCCTTCCTCACCATCTTAAATAAGCATGCACAATTCAAACATTTTTTAACCAGGAACAGATATAGCTCTTGGTTCTCTCCAGACCTGACTGCCCTTGACCAGCACAACAACATCCTGTGGCGTTCTGCATTAGCATCAAACAGACCCCGGTGAAATACAACTTTTCGTTGAAGATAGTAACAAATATACACATGCAGTTAGGAAAGCCAAGGCTAGCTTTTTCAAGCAGAAATTTGCATCCGGTAGCACAAACTCCGAAAAGTTCTGGGACACTGTAAAGTCCATGGAGAATAAGAGCACCTCCTCCCAGCTGCCCACTGCTCTGAGGCTAGGAAACACTGTTACCACCGATAAATCCACTATAATTGATAATTTCAATAAGCATTTTTCTACGGCTGGCCATGATTTCCACCTGGCTACCCCTACCCCGTTCAACAGCCCTACGCTCCCAAAGTTAACAAACAGATTACCGACCATTTCGAATCCCACCGTACCTTCTCTGCTATGCAGTCTGGCTTCAGAGCTGGTCATGAGTGCACCTCAGCCACGCTCAAGGTCCTAAACGATATCATAACCGCCATCGATAAGAGACATTACTGTGCAGCCGTATTCATCGACCTGGCTAAGGCTTTCGAATCTGTCAATCACAACATTCTTATTGGCAGACTCAACAGGATGAGGTATGAGGTAGTTGGATGGGCTATTTACAGATGGGCTATGTACAGGTGTAGTGATCTGTGAGCTGCTCTGACAGCTGGAGCTTAAAGTTAGTGAAAGAGATATGAGTCTCCAGCTTCAGAGATTTTTGCAGTTCGTTCCAGTCATCGGCAGCAGAGAACTGGAAGGAAAGGCGACCAAAGGAGGAATTGGCTTCGGAGGTGACCAGTGAAATATACCTGCTGGAGCGTGTACTAACGGATGTGTGCTGCTATGGTGACCGGTGAACTGAGATAAGGTGGGGCTTTACTGAGCAAAGACTTATAGATGAACTGGAGACAGTGGGTTCGGCGACGAATATGAAGCGAGGCCAGCCAACGAGAGCAGGTTGCAGTGGTGTTGTAGTATATGGGGCTTTGGTGACAAAACAGATGGCACTGTGATAGATTGCATCCAATTAGCCGAGTAAAGTGTAGGAGGCTAATTTGTAAATGACATACACAATTTACATTTACATTTTGAGGAGGAGGATTATTTGAAGAGGTAGGTATCAGATGTCTTCAGAAGATGGGCAAGGACTCTGCTGACCTAGCTTCAAGGGAAGCTGGATCAATCACTGGTGCCAGGACAGAGAAGAGCTTGGTCTGGGCTGAGCAGGAGCTGCCTTCCCGTAGGGGTGGGAGGGCCTACAGACCAGGACAAAGTGCTCGTGTTGGGGTGTAGGATTTGTGTATAGCCTGAAGGTAGGGAGGAGCAGTTCCTCTTGCTGATCCGTAGGTAAGCACCATGGTCTTGTAGTGGATGTGAGCTTCGACTGGAAGTCAGTGGAGTGTGTGGAGAAGCAGGTACAGGAGAGAACTTGGGAAGGTTGAAAACCAGGCGGGCTGCAGCGTTCTGGATAAGTTGCAAGGGTCTGATGCCAAGAGCGAGGAGTCCAGCCAACAGCGAGTGACTGTAGTCCAGACGGATGAGGACAAGTGCCTGGATTAGGACCTGTACCGCTTCCTGTGTGAGGTAGGGTCGTACTCTACGGCTGTTGTAGAGCATGAACCTGCAGTCACTGCTTTGATGTTTGCAGAGAACTACAGGGTGTTGTCCAGGGTCACGCTAAGGTTCTTTGCACTCTGGGAGGAGGACACTATGGAGTTGTCAACCGTGATGGAGAGGTCTTTGCGAAGGAAGGCCTTCCCCGGGAGGAAGGGTCTTGTTCGAGGTTGAGCTTGAGGTGGTGGGGCGACATCCAGGCTGACATATCTGCCAAGGCTTCTGGGTAGTTCTGTGTGAGTGGGACCAGTGGACTCAATAGGCTGAGTGAATGAGTGGGACCAGTGGACTCAATAGGCTGAGTGCATGAGGACCATCCACGTCTCCAATTTTCTCAAACCTTAAAAATCCTTCTTTAACCTGTCTCCTCCCTTGTATCTACACTGATTTAAAGTGGATCGAACAAGTGACATCAATAAGGGATCATAGCTTTCACCTGGATTCACCTGGTCAGTCTATGTCACTGAAAGAGCAGGTGTTCCTAATGTTTTGTATCCTCAGTGTTTAATAATACACTTTCCTGTTGTTCTCTGGAATTTTGTAAAAAGGGCAGTGAATTTGCTGATACTTTAAGCTCTATCTGTGTGCAGACACACATGGAATGTTTTACCTTTTAGATATTATTCTGAACTGAAGACACAGTTAACCACGTTACATCTTATTAGTTGATAGTCATTTACTCTGTCTTTCTCTGTAGACTCGCAAGCTGGCTATAACTATGGATATACATGTATGTACAATATAATTGATTCATATAAAACATGGAGTCAGATTGATGAATGTAGTTATATTATTAGTCAAGATAATTTTTTAACATCAACTGAAATCCTGCTCACTGTGTGTTGGTGTGTCCACCAAGCTGCCCATGATAATCTATCAGGGATAATCAGGCCCAAAGAATAAACAAAAGCAAAGAGGATTCTATCCGCTTTCCCGCTTCAATTGGATATTATCAATGATTTATATATACACTAGAGGGTCAGGGGACGCTGTTTTGATGTCCCGTGCCTCCATCTTGGTACTCCCCCACCAGTGTAAACAATATTTTGGAAGGTATGGAAATGCCTTTATTAAATAATGTCTACATTTGTTTTTCTCACGTTTATTCTATTACAGACACCTTAATGCATAGTTTAAAAAGTATATTATGTGAGCTAAATAAACAAAAAAACATACAAAAATATTTAAAAAAATATTTTCCTTAGAGTATAATTTACTATTACTGTTACTGTCCCCACTATAACCAAAAAAATAACATCACATTTTGTCCTTGAAACATTTAATTGAAACACTTTAGAATTCCTTTCATTCCTATGGAGGACTGCTTCTTCTGGGGAGTGACAATATGGCCGACCTGTGGCTTCAAAATCCCTCATTGAACATTACATAGCATCCACAATCCAGGGTTTGTATGTATCATTGGATATCAACCACTTGAATTTGGAGGCTTGAATAACACGACAGCGGCTCACACAATTACCATTGTGAAAAACATTGACAGAACTACGATAACAGCAGATGATGCTGGAGAGAGCTAGCAGGAAGCAGAATGGCCCGGCTGAATAGGAAGGCCTGCAATCTTTTCACAAATGATCCCAAATTGCATTCATCATGGTAATTTTAGACCAGTGTTTGTGATTTTTACTTGATCATTTCCACTCCAGCGTGTTCCCTATGTACATAGAGGATCTGGCTTTTGGTTCGTCTCGCGTTGCCATAACTCCGAAATCACATCGTTCTCGACGAAGACTTTGGTTAACCCTTTGAAATATCTTGTGTATTAAAAACAGATATGTTTCTGCTCTGTGGAACAATAAAGCGTCGTACTGTGATGGATGTACTTTAATAGCGTTAAGACTCATACATTTTACAATTAGCAATCAACGATTTTGAGCTCATAATTCACATGAAGTCCTCCCTTATGGCAAAGTATTTAAATTAATCTTATGCTCTATCTCTAAGCTTAGAAACAGACTCATATTTCCTATCATAATGCACATCACACACACACCCCTCTTTCCCAAAGCGAAATGGTCTGATTAGCCACACAACAACAATACTCTGCTAATTATCACCTGAAAGACAAAGCAACTCCTGATAGGAGATGTCAGCACAGCCCTTAGGTGGGTTGGATGTACGGAGGGAGGGAGGGAAAGGGAGGGAGGGAGGGAAGGGAGGGAGGAGGGAGGGAGGGAGGGGGAGGGAGGAGAGGAGATTTAAAAAAGGAAGAGAGAGAGGGAGAATGTAGGGAGAGGAGGAGGGAGAGAGAGATAAGTTTATGGCGAGGATTAGAGAGATAGATAGAATGATAGGTGGGGTGCAACCAGAAGAAAGAAGAAAGGAAAGGAAGGAAGGAAGGAAGGAAAAGGAAAGAGAAAGAAAGAAAGAAGAAGAAGAAAGAAAGAAAGAAAGAAAAGAAAGACAAGAAAAGAAAAGAAAGAAAGAGAATAGAAAGAAGAAAGAAAAGAAATGAAAAAGAACGGAGGACGAGGAGAGGAAGGGAGTAAGGGATTAGGGAAAGAAAGAAAGAAGGAAAGCTTGAGAAATAAGAGGAAAAGAAGAAGGAAGGAAGAGTAGTGGAAGGGAAGAGCAAGGAGAGGAATAGGAAAAAGAGAAGAAGGAAGAAGAGCATGGAATGGAAGAGAGGAAGGAAGGAAGGAAGGAAGGAAGGAAGGAGAAGGAAGGAAAGGAGAGGACAGGGAAGGAAGGAAGGAGAGGGAAAAAAGAAGAAAGAGAGAAAAATAAAAGAGCTTAGTTAATGTCTGAGAGCTGTCTGAACTGGGGTTGTGAAAAAAAAACGACTGGACTGGGAGATGTTCTGATGACTACAAGTCTACATTTAACACGAGGGAAGTGACAGATGTGACAGATCTTTTCTTAAAAAACACTTTGGCCAGGGTAGTCCTATTATTACAAAGCAGTGAAACACTGCTACGGACTTTGCTTAGTATAATATCCAGAAAAGAGGCCAGATGCAGACAAGCGATAGCGAGGAGCAGACGGAGACCACAACCAGACAGAAGAGAGAGAGACACTAGGATAGTCAGAGCACAGACAGGTACGGGAGCTACACACGACAGCATGAATCAGCAATCCTTAGCAGGACAGAAAGGAAGACAGCAACACTGAGATGCCTTAGAGCTCCTCGAAAGAGAGAGGATGGACACACACAGATAGATATGAGAGAGGGGTAGAGAGAGAGAGAGGGCATGTTAGAATATAATAACATAGTATTCCTACTAGTTAAAACAGCTTAGCGATGTTCGCTACGTATATAAACACTAGCTTACCTAAATTAAACAGTCCTAGCCGAGTTATGCTTCTATTTA
>NW_019943004.1:24694-36174 GCF_002910315.2 Salvelinus sp. IW2-2015 | reverse complement strand
TCGCTGCGGACACATCCAGAAGAGACATCGCCTCTCCTCAGTAAATCAAGCCTCTATCCCAGTCCAGCTGCATGTCGGAAGCATCCCAGAAGAGACACGCCTCTCCTCAGTAATATCCAAACCTCTATCACAAGTCCCAGCTCACTGCGGAACCATCCAGAAGAGACACGCTCTCCTCAGTAATATCAACCTCTATCCCAGTCCAGCTCACTGCGGAACCATCCAGAAGAGACACGCCTCTCCTCAGTAAATATCGAACCTCTATCCCAGTCCGCTCACTTGCGGAACCATCCAGAAGAGACAACGCCTCTCCTTCAGTAATATCGAACCTCTATCCCAGTCCCAGCTCGCTGCGGAAGCATCCAGAAGAGACTGTCCTCGTAAAACAGGCCCGGTTGTTTCACTGTCTGTTGCCATGCTTCGGCTTTGTTCCACAGAAGATGAGACGGTGAGCTCACGTAACTGGACATTAGGTATACTTCTATGGTAGTAGGCAATATGTAGCGGTCTGAGTAGAATTGATTTATTCTTAAAACCACTTTCTCTTATAAAGTTAGAATTCTTGTTTGTAACTTGGAAACTGTTTTTAGTTTAAAGCCCTACAGTAGTTCTCAACTCCATACAAATTAAGACATTCTCAAAGACTGTTAAGTGCTATTGTATTGATTGTTCGAGAAGTTTCCTCTGTGGACTAGTGTTTTAAAGAAGCACATTGTTGAAGACTATTTCTAAGGCCTGCTTATATATTTTTTTGCGGGTTTTCTCATGTGGATTGTTTTCCTTTGGATGATTACACCCTCTAACAAACTGAACGGGTAAAATCGTTCCTCATTTAATTTCTGGTGGCTGATTGATTTGGATTATTCTCCTGTTTGTAGATTTCTCACTGGACTTCTCACTGTTGTCTAAAGCTGACTATGACCTCATTAATATTTAAACTGCCTTGATTACCTGTCGGACTGGTTCGATACCGCATGTATAATTAAAATAGTGTTGCACCATCGAAACGATCATGGAGCAACTGGCCACAGATGTTTACCATAATGACTCCTGACATTTTTAAATATAACTTTTATTTTTTATCAGGGAGTCAAACTGAGACTAAGGTCTCTTTTACAGATGAGCCCTGAATTACAGAAATTACAGAAAATACACACATCAAAATATAAATACAAATTGCAAGCTGAAAGAACAACAAACACATTCATCAGTAATAAGGTCCTCCATCAGCTTTCTGAATTGCCCTAAAGGCACAAGAACATCACATTGAAGAACAATGCTTGTTCCACAAATAAGGTGCAAACATTTTTTAAGCTAATTTACCTAACTCAATACAGACCAAAATGATTTCCAGTGTTAACCATCCCTGAGACTGGGGGTGGTGACTCGTATGTCTAAAGATTAGTAATGATGTTGGGGACAGTGGGGCTTCCTGTAAACATCACAAAGGGCCAACCAACTTTCTGGTAGAGAATGCAGTGATGACATCACAGAGGGCCAACCAACTTTCTGGTAAGATGCAGTGATGACATCACAGAGGACAACCAACTTTGGTAGAATGCAGTGATTGACATCACAGAGCCAACCAACTTTCTTATAGAGAATGCCAGTGATACATCACAGAGGGCTAACCAACTTTCTGGTAGAGAATGCAGTGATGACATCACAGAGGGCTAACCAACTTTCTGGTAGAGAATGCAGTGATGTGTACTAAAACTGTCACCTGTAATTAAGCACAGTGYATAATGATAAACTATAATAAATCTAACGGCTTTAATGAAGTGGCAGCTACGTTCATATAGATGATGTCGCCATAGTCTAGGACCAATAGGGACGTCGACTGAATAATCTGCTTCCACTATTCAACGAGGGGCAGGATCTATTTCTATAGAAGAAACCCATGTTTATTCTCAGCTTCTTAGCGAACTCATCAATATGCTTTTTAAAAGACAGATTTTCATCTATCCAGATGCCCAGATATTTTCGTAGCAGGGACACGATCAATGTGGACAGCACCATGCGCCGGGTTTGTTAACATGTTCCCTCAACACCGGAGATAGGTTTGCGAATGGACTGTAAGGCACTAGAATTGGCACAACAATGAGGGGCACAGCATTGCATCGTCCCCTCTGTCTCAAAAATAATTTACAAAACTTAATTTGTGAGTTTATCTATGAACATGCCATGTCTGACAGTGTATCCGTGTGATTCTTAATCTAGTCGTCACAAGGGGTGTCCAATTCTCCACCAGGCCCTCTCAATTTCATATGATAAAAAAAAATTAAGATTCCTATTCATGCCTTCATCAATTCTCTCTCTCCTACTGTACGGTAGAGAAAGGAAAGGAGACTTCGTTATCTTGGTTCAAAACTCTCTCCTCTCTTTCTTTCCTGTCCTTTACCCATCCACCATTGCTTCCTCTTTCCTCCCTATGGTATCCTCTCCATTTAACCTCCTTTAATTGCTCCCACCATTTTCTAAAACGTATTATAACCAATTACGGCGACGATGATACATTAGTGACAGAGTCGATTTGATTTTGGGAAATGGATTCAGTCGGTCATTCTGGGGGTTCATGCAGCGTTTTTTTTTCAACCGTCTGGGATTCCTATTGATCCAGCTCTAACTCTGAGCGTTCTACAAATTTCTTTTTTTTTTCAATATTTAAAAGTTATTCAATCCAAACTTCCTCCTCCTTCTTCCAGTCGAAATGTTCCCCTCTCTCTCTCTCTCCATCTGTCCTCGAATTAATCAATTTCTCTCTTAACGAGATTCCTTCTCTCTTTCAGGCTTAATTAACATTCGTATGTGGTTGTTTGTGTCGACTTGCTATCTATGTCATAAATAAACTATAGGGACTGGTTTCTGCTTTTCTCCTCGTTTGGTTTCAAGTCTAATTTATTTATTCGCTCCATATTCATTCCCAGTCAGAAGCATAGCGACGTTTGTGTTTGGGGCAGACCGCCTAATGAATAGAGGAATGCAAATGGAGGTAAAACACTGATTTATCAGGCTGATTGTAATAGATGGTGCTCTGGGCTCATTAATAGCAAATGAGGAAAGTCTTGTTGATGTCTCACGGCCATCTTGTGTGTGTGGGATCGGGGTCTCAGAGTCTGAGAAAGGCTGTGCTTGTTGTTTTTAGAGTCTGTCGATTGTTATTAGCAAATGCATACTAGTGTATTTTAATTATACATGACTGCTCATTTTGTTTTAGGATTCTAAGGGTATAGTATGTTTCCCTACTTTCTCCCACTGTACCTTCTCTGGTGAGTGTTTGAATTGGAGGATCTCCAGCACGTCACACCTGTGAGGTCCTGTAGAATCAGATCACAACCCTGCAGATTACCACAGGAGCCCTGCAGCACTCCCACATAGGACACCCCAGTTGATGAATCTCTCTCTCTCTCGTCTCTCTCTGCTCTCTTCTCTCTCTCTTCTCTGTCTCTCTCTCTCTTCTCTCATCTCTCTCTCTCTCTCTCCTCTCTCTCCTCTCTCTCTCTCTCTCTCTCTTATCTCCCTCTCTTCTTTATCTCCTCTCTACTTTTCTCCTCTTTCTTCCTCTCTCTTTTATCTCCCTCTCATCGTTCTTCTCTTCCTCTCATCTCTCTCTCTTCTCTCTCTTCTCTCTTCATCTCTTCTCTCTCTCTCTCTCCTCTCTCTCCTCTCTTCTCTCTCTCTCTCTTCTTCTCTCTCTCTTCTTCTCTCTTCTCTCTCTCTCTCTCCTCCTCTCTCTCTCTCTCTCTCTCTTCTCTCTTTCTCTCTCTCTCTCTCTTTATCCTCCTCTATCTCTCTCTCTTTATTCTCCCTCTATCTCTCTCTCACTCGTCTCCCAGTCTCCTCTCCTCTTTTTGTGTCTCTTTCTTGTGTAACTTTTCCTCACTTCACCATCCCTGCCTTCCTTATCCCCTCTTGTTCTATCTTTTTCCCTGCTTTGTTGTTGGGCTTGCTGCCAACCCGTTTCTCTCCTCATTCCAGTTCTTTTCCATCCATCCCTCTATCCATGACACTCTCTGTACCAGGCCAAGAAAGAAAGCCAATGGAACAATGGAGAGAGAAAAAAGGAAGAGATTCAAGGAGGAGAAGCAGTTGTCTGCTGAGCGGTCTGAAACAGAGGACCAATCAGTGAGATTAGTACATTGTGCTGTGTTGAGAAAATGACTGTCTAATTAGCATGTACTGAACCAGCCTGTAGTTTATAAAGACAGTAGAAGAAGAAAGGAGGAAGCGAGTGAAGTACGGTTGGGCCGTACCCAGATGTTACCGGGTTTACGGTACTACTGGCGGGTACACACAATGAAAAATAATAACAGGTGAAATGAAGAACGCAATCTGATTTATCTGTTACATAGTGCACGAGCTGACTGTATGTATTAATTTAATAAGTGCAAAATATTAACATTTACAACAGCAAAAAAAAACACAAATTAGATTTTGACGGTACTGAAAATTATACCATGGTTATTTGGAAATAACATGGTATACGGTATATACGGTATACTGCCCAACCCTAATGTAAAGAGGTTGGTCATTTTCAAGGACGAGACCGTTGCAGTGGTTCTATGTCTATTTCATGTGATACATAACTGTTCCCTGAAGCTTCCTACCAAACAGGACCGAGATAGAACATGCATAACAGTACATCAGATGAATCAAGGTGTAACGATCGTCTGTGGTGCAAGAAGGATCGGACCAACTTGCGGCGTGGTAAGTGTTCATGTCCTTTTAATAAACAAAACTGAACACTGGAACAAAACAATAAACGAAGGGAACAAACGAAACAGTACCGTGTGGCGACAAACACTGACACAGAAGACAAAACAACCACAAACCAAAAGACAAAACAGGCTACCTAAATATGGTTCCCAATCAGAGACAATGACAAACACCTGCCTCTGATTGAGAACCATATCAGGCCAAACACAGAAAACCAACACAGAAATAGAAAACATAGATTACCCACCCAACTCACGCCCTGACCACACTAAAACAAAGAAAATACAAAAGAACTATGGTCAGAACGTGACAAAAGGGTTTCTAGTTCAGGCTTGATTGAGATTTAAAACTTGCCTGTGTTGATTACGAGGGTTTATTTTTTTATTTTTTTAAGTCTCAGAGTAGGAGATTAATGCTGATCTATGATCAGTTTAGCCTTTTAGATTATAATGAATGGACATGGGGATCTGGTCCTAGATCAGAATTGGTCCTAGATCAGCAACCACAACAGCATCTAAAAAACACATATTTTGCTATTTAATTTCTTTTCTTCGGGATAGAATAGACAAATAATTGAATTTGAAATATCAGGTAGTGGTAATAACTTCACCGTCATCAGCTTTGTGAGATGTTCTTTTGGCTAACATCTATATTTTCTCATTCACAGCAATTAGATAACGTGTCAATACAATTCAATTTCCCCCCCCACCCCCCCCCCCACCCCCACGTGATTTAGCTCCGCAGACAAAACAATACCGAGCACAATGGAAGGAAGCAACACAATATTGAACAATAGAACTAACTGGAAAAATACTTCTGAAAAGGGTGAATTTGTATTGACTGTATGAAAGTCTGCTACAGATAAAGGGATTTGTTTCACTTTTTACCGTCTTCACTTTTCTTCTTTTCTGCACAGACAGTAAACTTCTTTCTAAGTTTATTAATTATTTTACTGCGACAAGAAAAGAAAAAACGCGGTAGTGCTTGTTGAAATCTTTGGAAGAAGAAACCAAAAGCTAGACAAAGAGAAAGTCTTCCACAGACGTGAAGAAGGATCTGAAGTGGGAGAAAACAATATGCTTTCATCAGACAGTTATGCGTCTTGTGCTTTGGAAAAGAGAGAGATTAAGTTCATTTTGCAATGGAGGGATTCCTTTTGTATGATGCGCCAGCTCTTGACAAATGTAATCTGAATCTTTATCTGCCTAATGTGAGAGAGTTGCTCCCATAGTTTTATATTCAAAAACGTTGAGGCTGAACATCCCACTGAGGTACCCGCTGGGCACAGTCGTCCGTTCAACGTCTATCTTAGATTTACATTTGGTGACGTATCAACTAACAGGAATTCAACGTGAAATTATATATTTTTTAAATCACAGAGTCATTGAATTTAGGATCGGTGTCCCGATCCTAAATTCCAGTGATATTCCAGTGAAATTGGAGGTAGCGCAATTCATATAAATAATCATACATTTTATGGATTTTAAACATTTACAGATGAAGTCGGAAGTTTACATACACTTTAGCCAAATACATTTAAACTTAGTTTCACAATTCCTGACATTTAAACATAGTAAAATGATAGACATACTTCCCTGTCTTAGGTCAGTTAGAATCACCACTTTATTTTAAGAATGTGAAATGTCAGAGTAATATTAGAGAGAATGATTTATTTCAGCTTTTCATTCATCACATTCCCAGTGGGTCAGAAGATTGCATACAATCAATTAGTATTTGGTAGCATTGCCTTTAAAATTGCTTAATTTGGTTCAAACGTTCCGGGTAGCCTCCCACAAGGTTCCCACAATAATTTGGGTGGATTTTGGCCCATTCCTCCTGACAGAGCTGGTGTAATTGAGTCAGGTTTGTAGGCCTCCTTGCTCGCACACACTTTTTCAGTTCTGCTCACACATTTTCTATAGGATTGAGGTCAGGGCTTTGTGATGGCCACTCCAATACCTTGACTTTGTTGTCCTTAAGCCATTTTGCCACAACTTTTGGAAGTATGCTTGAGGTCATTGTCGATTTGGAAGATGCATTTGCGACCAAGCTTTAACTTCCTGGCTGATGTCTTGAGATGTTGCTTCAATATATCCACATAATGTTCCTTCCTCATGAAGTCATCTATTTTGTGAAGGGCAGCAGTCCCTCCTGCAGCAAAGCACTCCCACAACATGATGCTGCCACCCCCGTGCTTCACGGTTGGGATGATGATCTTCGGCTTGCAAGCCTCCCCCCTTTTTCCTCCAAACATAACGATGGTCATTATGGCCAAACAGTTCTATTTTTGTTTCATCAGACCAGAGGACATTTCCCCAAAAAGTAGGATCTTTGTCCTCATGTGCAGTTGCAAACCATTTTGCTGTGGATATGGATACTTTTGTACCGGTTTCCTCCAGCATCTTCACAAGGTCCTTTGCTGTTGTTCTGGGATTGATTTGCACTTTTCACACCAAGGTACGTTCATCTCTAGGAGACAGAACGCGTCTCCTTCCTGAGCGGTATGACGGCTGCGTGGTCCCATGGTGTTTATACTTGAGTACTATTGTTTGTACAGATGAACATGGTACCTTCAGGCATTTTGAAATTGCTCCCAAGGATGAACCAGACTTGTGGAGGTCTACACATTTTTTCTGAGGTCTTGGCTGATTCTTTTGATTTTCCCATGATGTCAAGCAAAGAGGCACTGAAATTGAAGGTAGGCCTTGGAATACATCCACAGGTACACCACCAATTGAATCAAATCATGTCAGTTAGCCTATCAGAAGCTTCTAAAGCCATGACATAATTTCCTGGAATTTTCTAAACTGTTTAAAGGCACAGTCAACTTAGTGTATGTAAACTTGTGACCCAATGGAATTGTGATCCTGTGTGGTATAAGTGAAATAATCTGTCTGTAAACAATAGCTTGAAAAATGACTTATGTCTTGCACAAAGTTGATATTCTAACCGACTTGCCAAAACTATAGTTTGTCAATAAGAAATGTGTGGAGTGGTTGAAAAACGAGTTTTAATGACTATAAACTTCCGACTTCAACTGTATGTACATATAAGTGTCTTATATCGGCTGAAAGCTTAAATTCTTGTTAATCTAACTGCACTGTTCGATTTACAGCAGCTATTACAGCGAAAACATGCCATGCGATTCTTTGAGGACGGCACCCCACATCTAAATATCTTTCCACCTGCACAGGTTTCATAAATTCACATATAACGATTAAATATTCAATTACTTTTTGAAAATATTCCTCTGATTTGTCATCCAAAGGGCCCCAGCTATAACATGTAGTGTAATTTTGTTAGATAAAACCCTTCTTTATATCCCAAAAAGTCAGTTTAGTTGGCACCATCGATTTGAGTAATCCACCTGTTCAGCTTGCAGAGAAAGGAATCCGAAAATCTACCCCTAATCTTTTTTTCTACAAGTCAAAATATGTTTCTATTTACTCCTCAGATACCCTAAAATGTAATCAAACTATAATATTTCTTACGGAAAGAAGTATGTTCAATAGGAAAAAGAGAGAGATTGTTCTTTTCTGTTCTCTCATCCCTGTCATCTCATCTCTCATCTCCACGGTCCTCATCTCTCCATTTCCTCCATCTGTCTCCATCTTTACTGAAATCACAGCTGGCCTTCCCCAATCAGTCCCGTAATGCTTTGCTCTCTGCGTGCCTGTGGTTACGACGTGCCACGCTATAATGGCTCCCCTTATCTGACACAGTTATGCAAATATTAGGTTCCAGGATAACATCTGGAACTACTCTCAGACTCTCTCTGTTGTCTGATCGTTAAGTAACAGGGCTGCACTCACACACACCACACTCACACACTCACACACGTGCACACACACTCACACACACACACACCACACACACACACACACACACACGCACACACACTCCACGCACACACACCACACACACACGCACAACACGCACGTGCACACACAGACGCACACACACACAGCGCACACACACACACACACACACACACGCACACCACGCACGTGCACACCACACGCACCACACACACACACAACAGAGATAGGGCCACGTGTTCCAGAATATACTGCAAGTGTGTAACGCGATTAGTCCTATCTGGTGTTTTCAATGATATAGAAACCCATATTCAAATGGTCTTTGTTCCCTGTACAAAGTAGGTGGAGTTGGGAAAACTGTTATCCTAGTAGTAGCCCACAAAATAATTTCAATTCGATCGGGTGTATTTGACACAGCGTTGAGGCGTGACAAGCGAATGGTTAACACAGACACTGACCACACTTTTCTCGCTTGTGGTGTAGGAAGTACACGGAGAGACGCTCATTACAAAGGGTCAGACATCAGCCAATTACACGTGTCCTAAGACGCACCGCATTGTCACATAAATAATCTATCAGATGATGTTACTGGTCCTGGTTGGAAGTATGATCGTAACTCAGACTGACAGCCGTCAGGTCGTAGAGACTGACAGAATCCTAAATGGAAATGAAGATGAACAAGTTAAAGTAACTAAATGACACAGCCTCGACTGTGACTGCAACAGCAACCCCTAACAGCTAACGACATGGTAGCATATCCAGAAGTGAACATGGCCCAAGGTGGCACATTTCACACAACACACAACACGCACACGCACACGCACGCACGCACTCGCACGCACGCACGCACACCACGCACGCACACACACACACCACAAACAACACACCACACACACACACACACACACACACACACACAACGCACAAACACGCAGACACACGCACACACACGCAGACACACGCAGACACACACACACGCAGACACAACACTCGCAGACACAACACACACGCAGACACACACACAACACAAACAGTTGAATGCACGAGTGCACGAGAGCACAAACACCAACAAACACACACAAAGCAGCACTGATGCCCAGATAGCATTACCACGCGATTGTTGTCAGCCACAAGACTGGATACATGTGAAAAGCGGCATAACTGCCCTCCCCAAGCGATACAACACACACACACACACACACACACACACACACACACACACACACACACACACACACACACACACACACACCACACACACACACACACACACACACACACACACACACACACACACACACACACACACACACACAACCACACACACACAAACACAAACACACACACACACACACACACACACACACACTCCTCCCCACCACTTCTCCCTAAGGGGAAGTGATCTGTGACTCGTCAGTGTTCTGCACACATCGGAGTCGACAGCACACACAACCCGCCAGGCCAGAGTTAAGGTCCACATGGTCACACACCACAGCGGCCAATCGCCAAGCAGCAAAAACACCATAGAGATAGAATGTAATGCTGTGGTAAACCAAATGAAACAGACAAGCAGCACATCTCTGTAGCTGTATGTCTATCGGACAGACAAGCAGCACATCTCTGTAGCTGTATGTCTATCAGCAGACAAGCAGCACATTCTGTAGCTGTATGTCTATCGGACAGACAAGCAGCACATCTCTGTAACTGTATGTCTATCGGACAGACAAGCAGCACATCTCTGTAGCTGTATGTCTATCGGACAGACAAGCAGCACATCTCTGTAGCTGTATGTCTATCGGACAGACAAGCAGCACATCTCTGTAGCTGTATGTCTATCGGACAGACAAGCAGCACATCTCTGTAGATGTATGTTATCGGACAGACAAGCAGCACATCTCTGTAGCTGTATGTCTATCGGACAGACAAGCAGCACATCTCTGTAGCTGAATGTCTATCGGACAGACAAGCAGCACATCTCTGTAGCTGTATGTCTATCGGACAGACAAGCAGCACATCTCTGTAGTGTATGTCTATCGGACAGACAGCAGCACATCTTTACAGCTGTATGCCTATCGTAGTGTTCGGTGCCAGTGTGGTATACATTTTTGCTTCCTCCTACGGTCATATCCTAGTACAATCTATTAGATTCAAAGGCGCAGTCACAGTTTACGAGAGGCGAGAGGTTTTTGAACACAATTTGAAAACTGTTTTGTATGGACGGAAAAAATAAGTTAAAATATGATGTTGTAAGGTGAGGAGTAACATTTGTGAGGTTGTGTTGGTGTGATTTCCTGGGAACTCATTTTGAATTAGATTTTTTTTAAACCTTTATTTAATACATAGGTTTAATACAATACGTAAAACATCCTGGGGAAAAAAATGTTTTGAATCAATGTTGTTTCACATAATTTCCAACCCCAAAAAATAATGTGATGACGTTGAATCGAGTGGGAAACTAATTTGATTTGCAAAAAGTCATCAACGTAAGGGCATTTTGTCATTTTCTCACCCAACTTTTAACTTCTTAGGGCTAGGCCCATTTTTTTCTCCACGTCCTGTCTGAATGACGTGCCCAAAGTAAACTGCCTGTAGCTCAGGCCCTGAAGCTAGGATATGCATATAATTGGTACCATTGGAAAGAAAACACTTTGAAGTTTGTAAGAAATGGTAAAATAATGTAGGAGAATATAACACAATAGATATGGTAGCAGACAATTATTTGTGTTGAGAGACCATCCTCTTAGAAATGGAAGAGTAGGGTCATGTTGAAAAATAGCTTCCTGGATGCAATTCCTATGGCTTCCACAGGGTGTCAGCCATCTATGTTCAAGGTTTCAGGCTTGTAATTCAAAAACAAATAAGAAATATTAGTTTGAGCAGAAGGACACAGTCTTAGAAATTCGTGTTTGCGTGTGCATGAAGAGATTACGCAGCTGCTAAAATCGG
>NW_019943004.1:17620-20959 GCF_002910315.2 Salvelinus sp. IW2-2015 | reverse complement strand
TCCCCTCTCTCTCCCCATTCTCCACTCTCTCTCCCCCACTATCCCCCTCTCTCTCCCCATCTCCACTCTCTCTCCCCCACTATCCCCCTCTCTCTCCCCATCTCCCATCTCCCCTCTCCACATCTCCCCATCTCCCCTCTCCACATTCTCCCCCACTATCCCCCTCTCTCTCCTATCCCCCCCCCACTATCCCCCTCTCTCACCCCATCTCCCTCTCCCATCTCCCTCTCTCTCCCTCTCTATCCCCTCCACTCTCCCCATCTCCCCTCTCCAAATATAGGCCTTTTTCATGTCGACCCACACCACAACCTAATCCTTTCACAAATTCACTCGTCACTTATTTGGAGCGAATAGAGCATTGAACATTTAAAACTAATTTTAAAAACAATCCAGTTCATTTATTAAACAAAATGAACATAAAAAACCCAAACCCATTTATTAAACGAAACGAACTAAAAAACCCAAACCCATTTATTAAAACAAAATGTTTTTTACAACACACCTTTAAATAGTGTTGATATTTTCGCATAATGTCTGGAAAGACAAGTTGTTTTAACAATGTCTTGTGTCCCACTTGAACGAAGCCCATCAGAGAACCTTTCATCAAGCTGTTTTTATTCTCAACAAAAGAGACCAGTTTTCCCTTTCATTTTTGTTTGTCCTCTGTCCTTTGTGTTCCGTTTTCTGCCTGAGATGAGAGTGTGATAGGAGTTTGGCAGTAGTGGAAAAACTGGTATCATTGGGTTAATATGAAAAACAATGAGAGAGAGAGAGAAATAGAGAGAGAGGAGAGAGAGAGAGGGAGAGAGAGAGGGAGAGAGGGTGAAAGGAGGGGAGAGAGGGAGAGAGAGAGCGGGAGAGAGAGGGGAGAGCGGAGGAGGGAGAGAGAAGAGGAGAGGGGAGAGGGGAGGGGGAGGGGGGGGGATGGAGTGAGGGGGAGCGAGAGAGACAGAAAGAGAGGAGGAGAGAATGAGAGGAGAGAGAGACCGAGAGAGAGAATGAAAGAGAGAAGAGAGAGAGACAGAGAGAGAAAATGAAAGGGAAAATGAATTGTAGAGGGAGAACTAGAAATAGAAACAAGACATTGAGATAGTGGTTATCAAGGTGAGGAGGGTGAGGACACTGGTTATTAAGTGAGGAGAGTGGAGAACTGGTAATCAAGATGAGGAGGGTGGAGACACTGGTTATCAAGGTGAGGGGTGGAGTGAGACTGGTTATCCAGGTGAGGAGGGTGGAGACACTGGTTACTCACAGAGAGGAGGGTGGAGACCACTGGTTATCAAGTGAGGAGGGTGGAGTGAGACTGGTTATCAAGGTGAGGAGGGTGGAGACACTGGGTTCACTCAAGATGAGGAGGGTGGAGACACTGATTTATCATGGTGAGCAGGGTGGAGTGAGACTGGTTATCAAGATGAGGAGGTGGAGTGAGACTGGTTATCATGGTGAGGAGGGTGGAGTGAGACTGATTATCAGGGTGAGGAGGGTGGAGACATGGGTTGTCAGGGTGAGGAGGGTGGAGACATGGGTTGTCAGGGTGAGGAGGGTGGAAACATGGGTTGTCAGGGTGAGGAGGGTAGTGAGACTGGTATCAAGGTGAGGAGGTGTGAGACACTGGTATCAGGATGAGGAGGGTGGAGTGAGACTGGTTTCAGTTGAGGAGTGTGCGTGAGACTGGTTATCAAGGTAAGGAGGTGGAGTGAGACTCGGTTTTCATGGTGAGGAGGTGGAGTGACAACTGGTTTTCATGGTGAGGAGGGTGGAGTGAGACTGGTTATCAGGGTGAGGAGGGTGGAGACATGGCGTTGTCAGGGTGAGGAGGGTGGGAACATGGTTGTCGAGGGTGAGGGAGGGTGGAAACATGTGTTGTCAGGTGAGGAGGGTGGAGTGAGACTGGTTGTCAGGGTGAGGAGGGTGGAGACATGGGGTGTCAAGGTGAGGAGGGTGGAGTGAGACTGGTTATCAGGTGAGGAGGGTGGAGACATGGGTTGTCAGGGTGAGAGGCTGGAGACATGGGTTGTCAGGGTGAGGAGGGTGGAAACATGGGTTGTCGGTGAGGAGGTGGAGTGTAGACTGAGTGTAGGCTCCGGTGGAGACATGGTTGTCAGGGTGAGGAGGGTGGAGCATGGGTTGTCAGGGTGAGGAGGGTGGAGCCTGGGTTGATGAGGCAGGGTGGAGTGAGACTGGTTTTCTGTGAGGAGGGTGGAGTGAGACTGGGTATCAAGGTGAGGAGGGTGGAGAATGGGTAGCGGGATAGTGGGGGGTCCGTGGGGTAGACGAGGCAGTAATCAGATAATTAGAAAATTAAATTAAAATGGACAGATACAGGCCACTAGCTCTGGGGCTGTGTTTAGACTATTTGTCTCCCTCCCTCCCTCGTCCTCTCTCTATCTATCTCCCTTTCTCTCTCTGATTCTCTATATCGCTGTTTCTGCCTCCAGTTTTTCTTTCTCTCTCTCGATGCTGTTTCTATCTTGCCCCCGTCTCTCTGTTTCTCTCTCTCTCTCTCCGCCTCTCTCTCCCCATCCCCCTCTCCCTCTTTGTTTCTCTCTATCTTTGTTTCTGCCTCCCCGTTTCATTCTCTCTCTCTGTTTCTCTCTGTTTCTCTCTGTTTCTCTCTGTTTCTCTCAGTCAGTCAGTCAGTCAGTCAGTCAGTCAGTCAGTCACTCCCTCACTCACTCACTCACTCACTCACTCACTCACTCACTCACTCACTCACTCACTCACTCACTATCTATCTATCTATCTATCTATCTATTCAAGGGGCTTTATTGGCTTGGGAAACATATGTTTACATTGCCAAAGCAAGTGAAATGGATGAAATGGATATAAACAAACGTGAACAGGTCACAAATCTTGCTGCTGTGATGGCACACTGTGGTATTTCACCCAATAGATATGGGAGCTTATCAAAATTGGATTTGTTTTCAAATTCTTTGTGGATCTGTGTAATCTGAGGGAAATATGTGTCTCTAATATGGTCATACATTTGGCAGCAGGTTAGGAAGTGCAGCTCAGTTTCCATCTCATTTTGTGGGCAGTGTGTTTTCTCTTGAGAGCCAGGTCTGCCTAAGGCGGGCTCTCACAATAGCAAGGCTATGCTCATAGTCAAAGCTTTCCTTAATTGTGGGTCAGTCACACTGGTCAGTTATTCTGCCACTGGTCAGTTATTCTGCCACTGTATACTCTCTGTTTAGGGCCAAATAGCATTCCAGTTTTATATCTCTCTGTTTCTGCCTCTGTCTCTTTCTCTCTCTATCTCTTTCTCTCTCTATCTCTTTCTCTCTCTGTTTCTCTCTCTCTCTCTATCTCTCTCTTTCTCTCTCTCTGTTTGTCTCTCTC
>NW_019943004.1:0-13339 GCF_002910315.2 Salvelinus sp. IW2-2015 | reverse complement strand
TCTCTCTCTCTCTCTCCCTATCTCTTTCTCTCTCTGTTCTCTCTCTTCTCATCCTCTCTCTGTTTCTCTCTTCTCCGCATCTCTCTCTCTCTTCTCTGTTTCTCTTCTCTTCATCTCCCTCTCTCCTCTCCTCTGTCTCTCTGTTTCTCTCTTCTCATCATCTCTCTCTCTCTGTTTCTCTCTCTCTCATCTCTTTCTCTTCTCTTCCTCTCTCTCTCTAGGTTTCTCTCTCTCTCGCTCTCTCTGTTTCTCTCTCTCTCATCCTTTCTCTCTCACATCCTCTCTCTCTCTATCTCTCTCTCCCCCTTTCTCTCTCTGTTTCTCACGGCGCTCTTCTCTCCAGAAGGTTACTGTATCCAATGCACCACTGTTTATTCCTGATGGCGACCTGACGGGACAGCTCGCTCGTCACGGGAAATGTTCCAGCCCAATGAGAGAGTTATTACATGGATTACACCAACTTTTGAATCATGTTACTGCTTGTAGAAGGAAGGTTTTCATGTTTTTAGACTCACCAACACAAACTTGAGATATTTCGTATCACGTGAGGTATGATGGGAAGCCTCCATGTTTTTTGCGACTACGGGTAATCTGACATGTTTTGATTGTTTGGAGATACTGTTACGGCTGTCGTCGGAATGAGACCAAAGTGCAGCGTGGTAGGCGTACATTTTGAATTCATTAAATGAACACCAAAAAAACAAGAAAGATAAACGACACGTAAAGTATAGTAGCACTAAACCAGCAACTAACAAAAACAAGATCCCAACACAGAAAGTGGGAAAAAGGGCTGCCTAAGTATGATTCCCAATCAGAGACAACAATAGACTTAGCCTCTGATTGGGAACCATACTTGGCCAAAAACAAAGAAATAGACAACATAGAATACCCACCCCAAATCACACCCTGACCTAACCAAATAGAGAAATAAAACGGCTCTCTAAGGTCAGGGCGTGACAGATACAGTATAAGCGGCAGGCATGCATGCACAGGGAGCGTTCGAGCAGGGCGCTGATGGATCCTCTGCCACGTCTGGTCCAGATCTGAGAGCAGGTAAGGGGTTCCTCGGCCTCTACCCCGTATCCAGACTCAAACATGACAATTGCAAGGTTCTGTCACCCGTACAGTACTGTGAACGTTAATGTGTCCGAGTTTGCCGTGATAGTTATCTCAAGGGCGGGCTTGATAGTGACTGAGCTCTTGGCAGTGGTTACCGAGGGCAGTGGTTACCGAGGGCAATGGTTACCGAGGGCAATGGTTACTGAGGGCAGTGGCAACACTGACTCCGAGGCTGATACACCTGTCTCAATGACAAAGGAGATTGATGTGCTCAGTGTCATTACAGACACACAGGGTAATGTGCACAGTGAAATTACAGACCATGCAGGATGATATTGTGGAAGGGTTGGGGGCAGAGGGGGGGGGGGGGGGGGGGGGCTCCGGATTCCGTTGAAATGCTCAATGAGGACAGAGGAATGTAGGAATAGATTGACAAGTGGCGGATATCCATCAATGAAGACGTAACATCTCAGGGTGAGTCACATTCAGGAATCACTGTACAGATAACAGCAGGTTGACACGTTTTTGGTAAGGATTCATTTGGTAAGAAGATTACATCAGGAAAAAGATCCTGTATGTCAGAGAAGTTTATCAGGACAGTCAATCATATTAAGACATCAGTGGACGAAGTTAGTCAGAGGAGGCCGTTGGCATCTGATTGGCTGTGTTGCAGCAGGAAGGAATGGAAAGAAAATGATGAATACGATCATGATGATTTTGTCGGAATGGGATGTGAGGGGCATGGAGTGGGAGGGGCATGGAATGGGAGAGGCACGGAGACTCCCATAGATTCTCCATAGAGAAGTGTTATGCTGAGCTACAGTTACAGATTATTCACAGGGCTATTGCTTTGAACAGATGTGTCGCACCTTGATCCATCAGTGTTGAGACTGTGGTTTTCTGTGCAGCATTCGTTTTCAGTTCTTGTGCCAGGTTGTTAGAGGTGTTTTCTGTCCTGGGGACTGTGGTGCACACACCTCGGGTTGCGGTTGACTTTGAACCTATGTGTTGGAGGCCTCGGTATACGGTAGCCAATAGTTAGAGGGATTGCCTGGTGAACTACCTGGTGGGGCAGGTAAAAATGTCAATATGGAAGACGAGGAAACATGAGATGCTAGGTTGGGATGTATGAACCCAGACCTGTGTTGCTGGGGCTGCTGGAGAAGGTGTTTCCTTTCAAAAACTATCAAGAAAATGCATATCCTTGCTTCAGGTCCTGAGCTACAGAGTCCGATGCTTAAGAGGTATTAACTAGCCATAATGCCATAATCTATTACTAGCTTGTTACCTAGCCAAATTGACTGATCTGTTATTAGCTTCTTAACCAGCCATATTGACTGATCTGTTATTAGCTTGTTGACTAGCCATATTGCTGATCTGTTATAGCTTATTGACTAGCCATATTGACTGATCTGTTATAGCTTATTGACTAGCCATATTGACTGATCTGTTATTAGCTTGTTTGACCACGCCATATTGATGATCTGTTATTAGCTTGTTGACTAGCCATATTGACTGATCTGTTATTAGCTTGTTGACTAGCCATATTGACTGATCTGTTATTAGCTTGTTGACTAGCCAAATTGACTGATCTGTTATTAGCTTCTTAACCAGCCATATTGACTGATCTGTTACTAGCTTGTTGACTAGCCATATTGACTGATCTGTTGTTAGCTTGTTAACTAGCCATATTGACTGATCTGTTATAGCTAGCCAGCCAATTTGACGTGGTCCATCAATCTATGTAGCCTATCCTGTCTATCATCTCTATCAGCAGCAATTGTGAAAGGATAATGTTAGCTAAAGTCGCTAGGTAGGCCCACGTTGGTTTGAGAAAAAAGTACATTAGGTCTACTTACCACTATGTTCACATCTCTACCGGTAGCTTGCAAAGTTCACGTTTCTACCGGTACTTTGCAAAGTTCACGTTTCTACCGGTAGCTTGCAAAGTTCACGTTTCTACCGGTACTTTGCAAAGTTCATGTTTCTACCGGTAGCTTGCAAAGTTCACATTTCTACCGGTAGCTTGCAAAGTTCACATTTCTACAGGTAGCTTGCAAAGTTCACGTTTCTACCGGTAGCTTGCAAAGTAAACATTATCAGTAGCTAACAGTACATCGTTCACATTTCACTAAATATCACTAAATATCCGATTACTAGTGGTCAATACTTAAAGATATTGTGAGGCTACCCTCACACATCTGAAATTACATGATCAATGATGATGTTTACTGATTAAGAAAAGCATTCGGTTTCTTGCTGTACAACTCCGATGATAGAGCTCAATGTGAGCAATTGTTCTGCATTGAATAATATGAAATGTGTAGGTCTTTACTAGCGCTCTTCAAGAAGTGATGCTATTACAACTAAATAGTTTACATTTATTTAACAATCGCTTAATAAACGGCGTGCCGTTGTCAATGGTTTTATCGGAACTGGGGGGGGGTGTCCTTGTCCCCCAGCACGGAAATCAAACACTCTGCACATTATTGTGACGTTTCATTGATAACGAGCTATAGGTTTCATGTGTGCAGCATGTTGGTCTCAGTTTGAATGTTACATGCTCTTACAGCGTTCAACTTTGCCTCTGGCGTTGCTTCACGTTCCCCACCCCTGCCTGATGGAGTGTGAGCTATCTGCTTGTTGCCTTAGGGTCTTACTGTGGATCTGTTAGGCCACAGCTCACTTCCCCCTCCAGCTCTGGGTCCAACGAGGCTAGTTTACAGAAACAGCCCCAAGGCAGATTACCCCTGTCAATCATGGGATTCATCATACATACCATAATAATCCACCGCAGGAAACACGGTGTGTAACACAGATCATCATCCCCATATCATGTGTATTCATATTCAGGCTTCTTCTCTGTGCTCTTATAGAAAAGGGGCTACCTAGAACCATAAAGGCTTATTTGAGCTTGTTCTAGGTAGAACACTTCTAGGTAGAACCCTCAAAGAACCAATTAAGAGCCCTTTGGTAAAAATAGTGTGTTTCTCACCTGAGTCTCCATCTACACCTTCTCTTCAGTGAGGGAGTGATCCATGACGCTGTAGAATACGACCTCATATAAAAGGGTTTCCTATTTACCGTCGTTCTGTTGACATTTCAGGGTTGACCTTTAGAAGAAAATCTCCACACGAGGCAGAGTTGCACGCGTCTGGGACCATGTTAATGAACGAATTTGACGCACTGTGTCGATTTAAAAGTCCATTAACTTTTCTTGCCTCCCTGCATAGCAACGCGTCCCGTTCATTGTTCTCCCCTGACTAGAGCCGGCTAATTGACATTCCGAATGAGGATGGTGCTTATGAAAGTGCCTGTTTAGAAATGCAGAGGTTCCTAGATGCACCTCGCAGGAATTTGAGCTGCTCTCTCTCTCTAAATAAGATAAAGGGGTAAATGGTCTATAGGGGCGAGCGACTATGCGTGTGGCGCTGAATACTCAGAGACAGATGCTACAGAGAGAGAGAGAGAGAGAGAGAGAGAGAGAGAGAGAGAGAGAAAAAAAGAGAGAGAGAGAGAAAGTGTGTGTGCGTGTGCCGTGTCGCGCGCGTGCTGTGTGTGTGTGTGGTGTGTGTGTGTGTGTGTGTGGCGTGTCGGTGTGGTGTGTGTGTGTGTGTTGTGCGTGTGTGGTGCGTGTGTGTGTGGGGTGTGTGTGTGGTGTGTGTGTGTGTGTGTGTGTGTGTGTGCGTGTGTGTGTGTGTGCGCGTGTGTGTGTGTGTGTTGTGCGTGCGTGCGTGCGTGTGTGAGTTCTGATCCTAGAGCTAATTTCTCCTTGTCTCCCGAATCACCGGGAATCAACAACAACAAGGGAAGAAGTAAATAAGCACACAACTTGAGTTGGTAATGAAGGACATGAGGTAATAATGAGGCTTTTATGTCTTCCTGCTGTGTTTGCTGTGTTACCTACCAGGAAATCTGGTGCCATTTCCTCTGTACTTTTTTAAATGTATCTTCACAGAGGCGGCGGATGGGTGTGTGTGAAGTTTCTGGCACAGTAGGTGCTTTTCCAGTCAGATTACCGAAGGAATGAGTGTACGATGACTCAAGTTTCATCAGGAATTCTTTCTCGATTTTCCTCACAAAGCGGTCTTTCCATATTTACAGATGTAGGATCTTAATTTGAGCCAGTTTGCTACAGCAGGAAAATAATAATCCTGCAGCAACAGGAAATGTGAAATATTACAGGATGTGGATTACAGATGATGGACATGTTTGTAGGGGTTGATACATTTCTGGCGAGGACAAATCAAATCTGAAATGTCTAAGTAGAAACCTTTTAAAAAGTTTGCTTTGCCTGATGTGCAGGAAACTTCTCAGCAACAAAAGAGTGATCAAATTAAGATCCTACATCTGAACTGTAGCAGAAAATGCCTCTCTCCCGCTTCCTCCCTTCTTCCCCCACCCCCTCTTCTCTCATCCCAGTCCGCCCCTCTCCTCACCCCTGGCGGTTGGCCAGGCAGTCATCGTGATGAGCAAGGATGTGAGCTACTGTATACTTTCAGCCCAACCACATATTTCCAATGAGTCACTGGAGATGTGGCGCCATCCTCTTTGCCATCCTCTTTGCCATCCTCTTTGTTGGCTGTGGAGACGGGTGGCATCTCACCGTGGTTCGTATCTGCCCTGGGGCTGTAGTTAGTCATTGGAAGGGTCAGCTGAGTTCCTGAGACACCCGACTCTCTCTGTGAACCACAAAGAAGACACCGTGATAGGGCCTGCCTTTTACTTAGTAATGAAAGAGAAAGCAATTACATACCTTTATCAGACTAACAAAAAGGCAGGAGTTTGATTGTGTCCAAGTTTAGAATGTGAACAAAGTTTTAGAGGACTGTTGAAAGGTGTGGTTTACATGGCCCAGTAGCTGTAAACTGTTGTCTGGACTTGGAGCCTTCCTGCTGGAATCTGATTTAGGTCCTGCCTGATTGGCTGGCTGGAGAGAGCTGTGATCAGAGGGAGGCTGTTCAGTCTGATGCTGCTGTCCCGCTCCTTGGTGCTGAAATCGGGGATGTCACTGTGACTGTGTGAGTACCAGCGAGATTCTGTGTAGCTATAGGTTTCCGTCCAATTGGTTGACAGATTTTCATGCAAATATCATCGAATCTTCACAAAAAGAATATGCACATTTTCCCACCAGCTATGTGTTTCCATCAAATTTGACTTGTTGCGGATCAACAACTGTGCGTGATGCCGTAGAGCACATACAATGTGTTTCCATCGCATGTTCAACTCAACTGATGATTTTCTCACAAAAAAACAATGTTGCGTTATATAGTGAGTGTGCCCACTCTGGTGTTGACACGCGCGATCTAGCCAGCAGCTCACAGATACAGTGTGAATACAACGTGCTGAGATTATTATGCACAAAAGCGAGAGATTATCTCATTTGTCAAACGTCAGCCAAGCATCAATGATCTAGAATAAGACCCTTGATGTTTTTGGAAAGGAGAATCAAGCTTGTTTTATTTTAATTTTATTTCACCTTTATTTGAACAAGGAAGACGTATTGTCACAAAGGTTTCTTTCATAAATGTGCCTTGTATGTACAACATAAATACACACATTACACCCAAACTATAAACGTATACACATTAAAATACAAAAACACAGTCAATATTAGCACAAACAAAATATGTAAAACAGACATACCTTATTTACATAAGTATTCAGACCCTTTGTTATGAGACTCGAAATTGAGCTCAGGTGCATCCTGTTTCCATTGATCATCCTTGAGATGTTTCTAAAACTTGATTGGAGTCCACCTGTGGTAAAATTCAAATGATTGGACATGATTTGGAAAGGCACACACTTGTCTATATAAGGTCCCACATTTGACAGTGCATGTCAGAGCAAAAACCAAGCCACGAGGTTGAAGGAATTGTCCATAGAGATCCGAGATAGGATTGTGGTCCTATCTCTGGGGAAGGGTACCAAAACATTTCTGCGGCGTTCAAGGTCCCCAAGAACACAGTGGCCTCCATCAATCTTACATGGAAGAAGTGTGGAACCACCAAGACTCTCCCTAGAGCTCGTCACCTGGCCAAACTCCGCAATTGGGGGAGAAGGGCCTTGGTCAGGGAGGTGACCAAGAACCTGATGGTCACTCTGACAGCGCTCCAGACTTCCTCTGTGGAGAAACCTGACACCATCCTTACGGTGGGGCATGGTGATGGCAGCATCATGCTGTGGGGAGGATTTTCAGAGGAATGGACAGAGGGACTAGACAGGATCACGGGAAAGATGAACGGAGAAAAATCCAGAGAGATTCTTGATGAAAACCTACTCCAGAGCTCTCAAGACTTCAGACTGGGGCAAAGGTTCACCTTCCAAAAGGACAACGACCTTAAGCACACTGCCAAGAAAACACAGCGTCTTTGGGATAGGTCTCTGAATGTCCTTGAGGGGCCTAGCCAGAGCCTGGACATGAACCCGATCAAACATCTCTGGAGAGACCTGAAAATAGCTGTTCAGCGATGCGTCCCATCCAACTTGACAGAGCTTGTGAGGATCTGCAGAGAAGAATTGGAGAAACTCCCCAAATACAGATGTGCCAAGCTTGTAGCGTCATACCCAAGAAGACAATGACCTGAGTTCTGTCAATGAGATAATCATGAAACCATGAACAGGTGTCAGGGCTCAAGCATATCGAGGATTATTATTCAATAAAATAGCATGATCTAAAGCTGCCTCTCATGAGGACCACAACAGGAAAGGAAGACCCAGAGTTTGCGTCATAGGATAAGTTCACTAGAGTTACCAGCCTCAGAAATTGCAGCCCAAATAAATGCTTCACAGAGTTCAAGTAACAGACACATCTCAACATCAACTGTTCAGAGGAGACTACATGAATCAGGCCTTCATGGTCAAATTGCTGCAAAGAAACCACTACTAAGGGACACAAATGAGAAGATGAGACTTACTTGGTCCAAGAAACACAAGCAATGGACATTAGACCGGTGGAAATCTGTCCAAATTTAAGATGTTTGGTTCCAACCACCTTGTCTTTGTGAGACACAGAGTAGGTGAAAGGATGATCTCCGCAAGTGGGGTTCCCACCGTGAAGCATGGAGGGGGAGGTGTAATGTTGTTGGGGTGCTTTGCTGGTGACACTGTCAGTGATTTATTTAGAACCAAATGCACACTTAACCAGCATGGCTACCACAGCATTCTGCAGCGATACGCCATCCCATCTGGTTTGCGCTTAGTGGGACTATGATTTTTTTTCAACAGGAATATGACTCAAAACACACCTCCAGGCTGTGAAAGGGCTAATTGACCAAGAAGGAGAGTAATGGAGTGCTGCATCAGATGACCTGGCTTCCATAATCACCCAATTGAGATGGTTTGGGATGAGTTGGACCGCAAGAAATCAGCCAACAAGTGCTCAGCATATGTGGGAACTCCTTCAAGACTGTTGGAAAAGCATTCCAGGTGAATCTGGTTGAGATAATGCCAAAGGGTGGCTACTTTGAAGAATCTAAAATATATTTTGATTTATTTAACACTTTTATGGTTACTACATGATTCCACATGTGTTACTTCATAGATTTGATGTCTTCGCTATTATTCTACAATGTAGAAAAATAGTAAAAACATAGAGAAACCTTTGAATGAGTAGTTGTGTCCAAACTTGTGGCTGGTACTGTACATTTCTCTGATAAAAAAAAAGCACAAAGTTGTACATTTACCAAGGTTTCAAGAATCTTAGCTAGACAAGGAAGCCTTGAATTGAGGTGATAAGTATACTTGTCTTGCCTGTTAGGGCGCATGAACCGCTAGCGGGACACCTACGACAACATCCGGTGAAATTGCAGAGCGCAAAATTTTAAATACAAAACTCGTAATATTAAACATTCATTAAAATACAAGTGTCATACATCATGTAAAAGCTAAACTTCTTGTTAATCCAACCGCGTTGTCAGATTTAAAAAAAGCTTTACGGCGAAAGCATACCGTGCGATTATCTGAGGACAGCGCCCCACACCAAAATACAACCAGCACAGGCGTCACAAAATCACAAATAGCGATTAAATAAATCACTTACTTTTGAAGATCTTCCTCTGTTTGCAATCCCATGGGTCCCAGTTACACAATAAATGCTCATTTTGTTCGATAAAGTCCTTCTTTATATCCCAAAAAGTATGTTTAGTTGGCACCAATGATCTCAGTAATCCACTTATTCAAACGAGTTCGTCCAAACAAGTCAAACGATGTTTCTAATTCATCCTCAGGTACTCTAATATCTAAATAAACAATAATATTTAAGACGGTGAGTAGTATGTTCAATAGGGAAGATAAATAACGAAGAGCGCGCACCTCATTCACGCGCTCAACAAGACTACATTTCTAATGAGATACATCTTGGAAAAACTACAACTACTTGCTCATTTTTCAAAAAACAAGCCTGAAACCCTTTATAAAGACAGTTGACATGTAGTGGAAGCCATAGAAACTGCAATCTGGGAGGAATTATTTTGTATATCCCATAGGCTAGCATTGAAATGGCTGTGACCTCCAAAAGAAAATTCATTGGGTTTTCGCCTGCCATATAAATTCTGTTATACTCACAGACATTATTTTAACAGTTTTAGAAACTTCAGAGTGTTTTCTATCCAATGCTCCCAATTATATGCATATTCTAGCTTTTGGGCCTGGGTAACAGGCAGTTTACTTTGGGCACATCAGTCATCCAAAATTCAGAACAATAACCAGTAAGCTAATATTCTTGAATCCTTGGTATATGTACAACTTTGTGCTTTTTTTTTCTGAGAAATGTACAGTACCAGTCAAAAGGAAGCCTTGAAATGGGGTGATAAGTATTAATATCATAATATAATATATAATATAATATATATAATATATAATATAATATAATTAATATATCCATCCATATGTTCTTATCCTGCTCTCCATACTTTTTAAAATATTTCCCGATAAGAATGTAAAATGCAAAATGTGTCACACCCTGATCTGTTTCACCTGTCTTTGTGCTTCTCTCCAACCCCCCCACCACCAGGTGTCTCCCATCTCCCTTCATTATCCCCTGTGTATTTATACCTGTGTTCTCTGTTTGTCTGTTGCCAGTTCGTTTTGTTCATCAGCGGTTTTCCCCTTGCGCCTGTCTTTTCTACATTTCCTGTTTTCTAGTTTTCCCGGTTTTGACCATTCTGCCTGCCCTGACCCTGCTTGCCGTCCTGTACCTTTTGGACTCTGACCTGGATTACTGACCTCTGCCTGCCCTTGACTTGTCGTTTTGCCCCCACCCCACTTCTAGTAATACACTTTTGTTACTTCGACACTGTCTGCATCTGTGTCTTCCCTAAAACGTGATAACTGTTATTGAACCAGCAATGATGGGCGCTGCAGCAGACCCGGATCCATTTGGCCCCTGTGGATTTATTGCTGTCAAAGCGTCCCTTGTTCTCCATCACCTTGCATTTTCACCACCCTATTTCATCTGTAGTAAACTGGTCTCCTGAATCGTAGTGGACATAACATGTCATCGCATGACTCCAAGTTAACTTCGTTAGGATTGTTATTACATCGATATTTGCTTATAAAAGCATTTCTCCCATCATTCAGGATCCCACCTTGACTAGCGCGTTTTGTTTTGTCGACGTTTGGAAAGTTTCACCGACAAAAACGTTCTCTTTCCATCAGGCCCTGTCGTGACATGTATTCACATTAAAGGTTAGACGGAAACCTGGCTAGAGGCAATGTTTGTTGTTTCAGCCAGAGTGTGTTGACCTGTGTTTCAGTGTGTGTATTCTGTCTGTTTGCTCAGCTCTAACTACATACGTCCTCCTACCCCGATTGATCCCCTTTATTCAACATCCACCCAGGGAATGACGCATCTCTCCTGAATTCCTAAACAGAACGCAGACATAAAACACAGACACAGAACAGCATCTAAGCCACTCGGTTCCATTACACATCAAGAGGCAAAAGCGCGTTAAAGTTACACTGCTTGCACCTTTCAAGTTATAATCATAGAGGTACACAGTACACAGACTTGAGAGATTGAGAGATTGCTTACACCACTACCGACAATTTTATTTTGTATTATTCTACATCTCTAGTTTGTCAGTTTTATGCTTTTAACGGCAGATGTTTGGTACGCTTGTTCATATTGCCACAAAATAACCGCATTCATTGAGCCATTCCCAATTTCTGCGTAGTTCCTTTTTTTTTGTCATGGAAACGGATAGTAATCAGAGGAGATAATAGAGCTTTGGGAACGTTGTTCGGAGCGCGCTGCGGGAAGAGGATGCTGGGAATAAGAGACAGGAAACAAATGGAAAATTGAGTTGATTTCAACAGCAGGCTCCCCTCTAGGTTTGGAAAATTTTGGTTGAACTCGGAAAGTGTTTGAATCTCTTAGAAAACACTGGAATAAGTGGAGTGGATTGAAGTGGAATGGACCCTTCCTCTTTCCTCTCTCTCTCTCTCTCTCTCTCTCTCTCTCTCTCTCTCTCTCTCTCTCTCTCTCTCTCTCTTCTCTCTGCGCTCTCTGTTCTCCTTCTCGGTCTCTTCTTCTTCTCTCTCTGCCTCTCTCTCTCCTCTCTCTCTCTCTCTCTGCGTCGTCTCTCTTTCTCTCTTCTCTCTCTCGAAGAGGGGAATGTTGAGAGTCAGAGTAAGAGTCAGAGTGAGAGCAACAGTCAACGTGGAGGGATGTTATTGAAGAAAGGGTTGTTCTGCATGCTCATATTCTCTTCCTCCTCGGGTATGGTGGAAGAAGGATTTTAGTGTTCAGTACAGTTGTAGTAAGTTGTCTATTAGACGTCATAGGAAATTTTTGAATAGGCTGGCGTCTGGACGAGTGACCTGCAGGGGTGATCCTGCGCTGAGAGGCATATTTCCCATGTGTGTGTGTGTGTGGTGGTGTGGGTTGTGTGTGTCGTTGTGTGGTGTGTGTTGGTGTGTGTTGGGTGGGTGTGTGTTGTATATATTTAAGTAACGGTGTGGTATTTTTATTATTGACCCCTGGCCGCGGTTGCTGTATAAGAATTATTAGAGTTATGTCTATTCAAATGTTGAAAACAGCGTCGATTTAACTGCATTTGTATGGTGCAGGTTTCTTCAGAGTCATCAGCCCAACACTTTAATCAGTCTTCTCAAAAAACTGCTTTGAATTTGGAATCAATCATGATCGTCGTAGGGTACTGGCTGGGGGATTTGATTGGTCCCAGATGGGAAACAAAGAGAGAAGCAAGGGGGGAGAGAGGGGGAGAGAGAGAGATAAGTGTGGTTGTGTGTGTGTGTGTGTGTGTGTGTGTTGTTGTGTGTGTGTGTGGTGTGTGTGTGGGTGTGTTTGTGGTGTGTGTTGTGTGGTGTGTGTGTGGTGTGGTGTGGTGGGAGGGAGGGGAGGGAAGGGAGGAAAGGCAAATACAAACTGCGTTCTCTCATCTCTCGTTCTGCGTTGTCTCTCTCGTCTTTCTGTAATTGTCCTCTTCTCTGTGTCTTCTCTCTCTGTCTCTCTTCTCTTCTGGTCTTTCTCTGCTTGTCTTCTTTCCTCGTTGTGTGTGGTCCTCTCTCTCTGACAGCTCAACCGGTGCCTGATAACATAGCCTTATAACCTGCTCATAGCCTGAGGAGGACCGTTCTAGATATCAGCCGAGAGGTATGGCAATGATGTGGTGGCTCTCTTCCAGTTTGTCATTGGGTCTTATGATTTGGCCGGCGGGGTTGTATGGTCAGGAGGGAGAGCAATGGAGGGAAAATGAAAAGGGAGGGAGGGATAGGATGGGACAGACCGGAAGAAGAGGGATTGGATAGAGAGGGAAGAAGAGGAGAGGGGGATGGATAGGATAGGAAGAAGAGGGAGAGGGAAGAAGAGAGAGGAGGATCGGATTAGAGAGGGGAATAAGAGAGTGAGAGAGAGGAAGATAGAGGAGAGGAGGGGATGGATAATAGAGGGGATAAGAGAGAGGGCGGGGAGAAGAGAGAGAGGGTTAATAAGTAGAGATTTGAGGGAAGTAAGAGAGAGGAGGGGTAGGATTTTAGAGAGGAGGGAAAAAGAGCGAGAGGGTAAGGAAGAGAGAGGAAGGGATGGATAAGAGAGGGAAGAAGAGAGAGAGGGATGGCATAGGAGAGGGGAAGAAGAGAGAGATGGAATGGATAGTAGAGTGGGAATACGAGAGAGAGGGAAGAAGAGAGACGGGAAGTAGGATGGATAGAGGGAGGGAATAAGAGAGAGGGTGAAGGAAGAGAGAGAGGGATGGATAGAGGAGAGGTGAAGACGAGAGATTGAGGGATGGTCTAGAGAGGGAGAAGAGGAGAGGGA
>NW_019943003.1:182487-206910 GCF_002910315.2 Salvelinus sp. IW2-2015 | reverse complement strand
GTTGTGGACGGGGAGCAGCAGTAGAGACTTGTTTGTCGCGAGCGAACAGTAGCTTAGAGCACTGTTGTTGGATCGGGGAACAGTAGTTGAGACTGTTGTGAGGAACATAGAACTTAGTGGAGCGCTTAGATACTGTGTGTGAGAACAGAAGTAGAGACTGTTTGGAGGGAGCCGTAGTTGAGACTGTTGTGGAGGAACAGTACATAGAGACTGTTGGGAGGGAGCCGTAGTGGAGGCACTGTGTGGAGGGAGCAGTCGAGCAGACTGTTGTGGAGGGAGCCGAGTTGAGACTGTGTGGAGGGAGCAGTAGTTGAGACTGTTGTGAGGGAGCCTAGTGAGACTGTTGTGGTAGGGTAACACGTAGCTAGAGCACTGTTGTCACGGGGAACCATCAGGGGAAGACTGTTGTGGAGGGAACTGCACGATAGACTGTTTGTGGAGGGACACAGTTAGTTGAGAACTTTGTGAGAGGAACAGCAGGAGAGACTGTTGTTGGAGGGAACAATTAGTAAGACGTGTTGGAGGAGCAGCAGGAGAGACTGTTGTGAGGAGCCGCTATTATTAGAATCACGGTGAGGGTACTTAAGCTCGTGAACTACATATGTACGATTGCTCTTTGCTGTTATAGACATAGTTGGAGGCTGTTCGTGCGGTTAATGCCTGTGTACATGACTGTTATTATGGAGACCGTCCTGTGAACGACATTAGTTTATTGAGTGCTGCGGCTACATGCTCTGTGTTGAAACCTGACATAAGTTTATTTGACGTGCGGGGTAAATGCCCGTGTTGAACTTGACATAGTGTTTATTGAGTGCTCGTACATGCTCGTGTGTTGAACTGACATATTGTTAGGAGGTTTGCTAGTACATGGCTCTGTGTTGCAACTGACATAGTTTTATGAGTGCTGGGGTAACTGCTCCGTGTTGAACTGACATAGTTTATTGAGTGCTGGGTAAATGCTCTGTGTTGAACTGACATAGTTTTATGAGTGCTAGGTACATGCTCTGTGTTGAACTGACATAGTTTTATGAGTGCTAGGTACATGCTTGTCCTCTGGAACTGATGTTTAGAACCAGAGACATGCTGTGGATGGATCTCTCATCGTCTCTCTGAGTGACCCTCTGCACTTAAGACCTGCAGCTCAATGCCTGACCTGACGACTATCATGTCACATCAATATCCAGCTGAAATCTGCCGTCAGATGTCTCACTCAAAAGCCCATAATGGTATTGTGTATGTAGGTGAATGCATGCATGGTGTGTGTGATGTTTCTTCATTGGTTTGTGGAAACATGACACTGATGAGAACGCTTGTAAGACCTCTCTCTCTCTCTCTCACTGCCAATCCCAATCCCATGTGTCGATCACTTCTCCTCTGTCTGTCTCTGTAATGGAAGTGGACAGGGGAGAATTTGCCAGAGAGTCACTAGAGTTTGAGTATCCATTTCTGTGCTTGTATTGCTGCAAATAGAAAGGTTATTCAGGGGAATCTTTTGGTGTGTGTTCCATCTCTGTTACAGTTACAGTGGCAAGAAAAAGTATGTGAACCTTTTGGAATTACCTGGATTACTGCATAAATTGGTCATAAAATGTTATTTGATCTTCATCTAGGTCACAACAATAGACACAGTCTGCTTAAACTAATAACATACAAACATTATACGTTGTCATTTCTTTATTGAACACACCATGTAAACAGTCACAGTGCAGGGTTGAAAAACGATGTGAACCCTTGGATTTAATAACTGGTTGACCCTCCTTTGGCAGCAATAACCTCAACCAAACATTTTCTGTACTTGTGGATCAGACCTGCTCAACGGGCAGGAGGGATTTTGGACCACTCCTCTTTACAAAACTGTTTCAGTTCAGCAATATTCTTAGGATGTCTCGTATGAACCGTTCTCATGAGGTCATGCCACAGCATCTCAATTGGGTTGAGGTCAGGACTCTGACTGGGCCACTCCAGAAGGCGTATTTTCTTCTGTTGAAGACATTCTGTAGTTGATTTACTTCTGTGTTTTGGGTAGTTGTCCTGTTGCATCACACAGCTTCTGTTGATTTTCAATCAGCGGACAGA
Organism: Salvelinus sp. IW2-2015; assembly: GCF_002910315.2. Classification (NCBI taxonomy): domain Eukaryota; kingdom Metazoa; phylum Chordata; class Actinopteri; order Salmoniformes; family Salmonidae; genus Salvelinus; species Salvelinus sp. IW2-2015. The sequence goes on along the minus strand of NW_019943003.1, from coordinate 204,834 downwards.
TAGCCTTACATTCTCTTGCAAAATGTCTTGATAAACTTGGGAATTCATTTTTCCGTCGATGATAGCAAGCTGACCAGGCCCTGAGGCAGCAAAGCAGCTCCAAACCATGATGCTCCCTTCACCGTACTTTACAGTTGGGATGAGGTTTTGATGTTGGTGTGCTGTGCCTTTTTTTATCCACACATAGTGTTGTGTGTTCATTCCAAAACAAATCAACTTTTGTTTCATCTGTCCACAGAATATTTTGCCAGTAGTGTTGTGGAACAGAGATGTTAGCATGTTCCAGAGATTTCTGTAAGTCTTTAGCTTAGACTCTAGGATTCTTCTTTACCTCATTGAGCATTCTCTGCTGTGCTCTTGCAGTCATCTTTGCAGGATGGCCACTCCTAGGGAGAGAAGCATCAGTGCTGAACTATCTTCATTTATAGACAATTTGTCTTACCGTGGACTGATGAACATCAAGGCTTTTAGAGATACTTTTGTAACCCTTTCCAGCTTTATGCAAGTCAACAATTCTTAATCTTGGGTCTTCTCTTTTGTTCGAGGCATGGTTCACATCAGGCATAGCTTCTTGTGAATAGCAAACTCACATTTTGAGAGTGTTTTTTATGGGGCAGGGCAGCTCTAACCAACATCTCCAATCTCGTCTCAATGATTGGACTCCAGGTTAGCTGACTCCTGATAGCTTTTGGAGAAGTCATTAGCCTAGGGGTTCACATACTTTTTCCAACCTACACTGTGAATGTTTAAATTATGTATTCAATATATACAAGAAAAATACAATAGTTTGTGTGTTATTAATTTAAGCAGACTCTGTTTGTCTATTGTTGTGACTTAGATGAATATCAGATCTAATTTTATGACCAATTTATGCAGAAATCCAGATAATTCCAAAGGGTTCACATACTTTTTCTTGCCACTGTACTTTTAAACGTTACACAGTGTATCATTAAGAGTAGGCCCAAACCCAGGGCTGGTGATCGCTGCCCTAGCAAGAGAGATCAGTACCCAGCAAGAAGACCTTGAGTGTTTGTCTGAACTGAACTTCAACCCTGCAACTCTCTTCTACCTGCTCTGGAATAATATGCTGCTGTCTACTTTTTCCCAGCAAGAAGACCTTGAGACCTCTCTCTCTATACTAACTTTTGGTAAACATCCCTGGCAGGTATCCTGGGGGGTAGGAGCCATTAACCGAAAGGTTGCTGGATCGAATCCCCGAGCTGACAAGCTGTCATTCTGCAACTAAGCAAGGCAGTTAACCTCCAACAATGACGGCATTGGGCGCCAATGACGGCAGCCCCCCGCACCTCTCTGAGGAAGACATGTCAGTTGAATGCATTCAGTTGTACAACTGACTAGGTATCCCTCTTTCTCTGCCATTTACATTTTAGTTATTTAGCAGACGCTCTTATCCAAAGCGACTAACAGGCGCAATTAGGGTTAAGATCATTGCTCAAGGGCACATCAACAGATTTTTCACATAGTCGGCTCTGGGAATCGAACCAGTAACCTTTCGATTACTGGCCCAACACTCTTAACCAGTAGGCTACCCAGTCATTTCTCCCTGATCATGTGCATCTGGAAGTGCGAGAAGAGAGTGTGAAACCGTCTGTCCGTGCGTCTGTACGTGCGTCTGTCTGTGTGTGTGTTTGTGTGATTTGCTCTGTGTGTGGCTGGCATTATCTTGTTGTGGTGATGTGGACTAATGCATGTTATCTGTCCTCTTTAGAGGACCCTGATAAGGACTGCCCTCTGTGGCGCATAAAAATAGGAAGCCCTTCTCTCACTCGTGTGTGTGTGTTCATCTGTATGCATACCATAAACGCACCTCTCTTGCTTTCTCAGTCTCTTTTTCTCCCTCCGTTCTCTTTCATTCAATCATTATCTCACGTTGTTTGAATTCTCCTCCTGCTTCCCCCTTACCACCCGCTCCTCTCCATACCATCCTTATCCCTCTCTCTCCTTCGCCCACTCCATCCCTCTTTCTGTTCTCTCTTTCATCTGAAGGGTAGACTTTAAGCGTCCTAGATGTTGAGAGATGTTGTTTCTCTGCCACTCCCCTCTGGTAGGCTCACAGGAATAGTGTGGGCCGCTGCTCTCCTGGTGACGTCTGTCTCTCTGTGTGTGTGCGATCATGCTTAAATATTTGTTTCCCCTACACACCGACCTAGGGGGTAATGTAAATCAATACAATCTCCACTGGTTTTACAATCTCTCAATTACTGAGTTTGACAGAGGCAGAGCAGTGTGGATGATGCAAATATAAAAACATTTTTATTTTCTAAAGACAGAGTTGAAGTCGGAGGTTTAGCCAAATACATTTGAACTCATTTTTTCACAATTCCTGACATTTAATCCTAGTAAACATTCCCTGTTTTAGGTCAGATTGGAGCACCACTTTATTTGAAGAATGTGAAATGCCAGAATAATAGTAGAGAGAACGATTTATTTCAGCTTTTATTTATTTCATCACATTCCCAGTGGGTCAGAAGATTACATACAATCAATTAGTATTTGGTAGCATTGCATTTGAAATTGTTTAACTTTGGTCAAACGTTTCGGGTAGCCTTCCACAAGCTTCCCACAATAAGTTGGGTGAATTGTGGCCCATTCCTCCTGACAGAGCTGGTGTAACTGAGTTAGGTTTGTAAGGCCTCCTTGCTCACACATGCTTTTTCAGATCTGCCCACACATTTTCTATGGGATTGAGGTCAGGGCTTTGTGATGGCAACTCAAATGCCTTGAATTTGTTGTCCTTAAGCCACTTTTCCACAACTTTGGAATTATGCTTGGGGTCATTGTCCATTTGGAAGACCCATTTGCGATAGAGCTTTAACTTCCTGACTGATGTCTTGAGATGTTGCTTCAATATATCCACATCATTTTCCTTTCTCATGAAGCCATCTATTTTGTGAAGTGCACCAGTCCCTCCTGCAGAAAATCACCCCCACAACATGATGCTGCCACCCCTGTGCTTCACGGTTGGGATGGTGTTCTTCGGCTTGCAAGCCTTCCCCTTTTTCCTCTAAACATAACGATGGTGATTATGGCCAAACAGTTCTATTTTCGTTTCATCAGACCAGAGGACATTTCTCTAAAAAGCACGATCTTTATCCCCATGTGCAGTGGCACACCGTAGTCGGTGGTTTTGGAGCAGTGGCTTGTACCTTGCTGAGGCGGTCTATCATGTGATTATCAGGACTCATTTACTGTGGATATAGATACTTCCTCCCAGCATCTTCACAAGTCCTTTGCTGTTGTTCTTTGCAGTTTTCGCACCAAAGTACGTTCATCTCTAGGAGACAGAACGCGTATCTCTTCCTGAGCGGTATGACGGCTGCGTGTCGCATGGTGTTTATACTTGCATACTATTGTTTGTACAGATGAACTTGGTATTTCAGGCATTTGGAAATTGCTCCCAAGGTGAACCAGACTTGTAGAGATTACAATTTTTTTTTCTGAGGTCTTGCTGAGTTCTTTTTGTTTTTTCCATGATGTCAAGCAAAGAGGCCATGAGTTTGAGGTAGGCCTTGAAAACATCCACAGTACACTCCAATAGACTCAAATTTATGTCAATTAGCCTATCAGAAGCTTCTGAAGCCATGACCATAATTTTCTGGAAATTTCAAGCTGTTTAAAGGCACATTCAACTTAATGTTTGTAACTTCTGACCACTGGAATTGTGATACAGTGAATTATAAGTAAAATAATCTGTCTGTAAACAATTGTTGGAAGAAAGACGTTTTGTGGAGTGGTTGAAAAACAACTTCTTAAGGCTAGGGGCACTATTTTCACGGTCGGATGAGAATTGCTATTTCTGACTTTGTGTGGCGCCTGGCGGGTTGAATTATGATTTTCATGTGTATGTTGATGGGTGCTGTTCTCAGTAATAGTATGGTTTGCTTCGCCGTAAAGCCTTTTTGAAATCTGACACTGTGGCTGGATTAACAAGAAGTTCATCTTTAAACCCATGTATAACATTGTATGATTTATGAATTATTATTATGAGTATTTCTGTTTTTTGAATTTGGCGCGCTGCTAATTACACTGGGGGTTTGTCAAAATCAATCCGTTAACGGGATGGCGCGCGAAAGGATCACTAAGAAGTTAATGACTCCGACCTAAATGTATGTAAACTTCTGACTTCAACTGTATACATTTAGTAATTCGTATTTCATATGAATGTGACAACACATTTTTATGTTTGGTCAGTGACTTTTAAAAAATGTCAGTTTTTCTGCGATATCAGCTACAGGTGTACTACACATATTCTAGCTAGAACGTTGTTAGCGCGGTATTAAGATGTGGTAAACCTTAGTGTCCACATCGTTATGAGTTTTCTAATGCTGGAGCAAAAAGATTATAAATACAGATCATGTAGTTAGTTACCTGTTCGCTCATTTGGGTTTTCTGGTGAGAGTAAATAATGCCAACCGCATGTCACCTCATCTAAAGGTAGATACTGACTGCCTGTCTGCCGTTTTCTCTGTCTGTCTGCCTCCCTGTCTGTTGTATCCTTCCTGCCCTCTGTCAGCCTGCCTGCCTCTCTGTCTGTCTGGTGTGTTTGTCTGTTTGTCTACCTGCTTCTCTCTCTCTCTTGTGTGTGTGTGTGTGTGTGTGTGTGTGTGTGTGTGTGTGTGTGTGTGTGTGTGTGTGTGTGTGTGTGTGTGTGTGTGTGTGTGTGTGTGGTGTGTGTGGTGTGTGTGTGTGTGTGTGTGTGTGTGTGTGTGTGTGAGTGAGTTTATATGAAGGTTCAGTCCTTCCACACCTCTGCATCATCACCCCTCATGTTCAACTCCAGTACAACTGTATATTTTCTGTCAGTTGGAGAAACCTTTTAAAATGCTTACATTGGCATGATGATTGAAAGTTACTGAACATATCTAATATTGTTATTGCCCAGATCCAAACCCAATGCATACCAACAGTTTTATGTAACTTAAAAGTGTGTGTTCTCTCCTCAACCCCATCATCTCTTAACAAACCTTAAAAGGTGTCTTTTAGGCTCTGTTAGTCCAGTCTAGTCCAGTTCAGGAGACTCAGTGTTTCTGCCTTGGCTTCCCCTCTCTCTTTCAGGCTTCTTGGTAATGGTATACACACACACACTAGCTTGTCTCTTCCCCATATCCACAGAAACCCCCCTCACACCTTCCTATCCTACCCAATGTGGTYGTAATAAAGAGCTATTTCTCTATAGTGTGTCTCTTATTGCAGGCAGGGTTTTCTCCCCCTGGCATTAATATACCATTGATTTGGAGAGATAATAACAGACTTTACGACTCTGTACTCAGCTGAGTGTGTGTTTATGTGTGTGTCTCAGTTAAATTATCTTGTTTTCTAGGCTCTGTTCAACATTTTATTTTCATTTCTCCCTCCAGGACAAAACACAGCGCTTTATGAATGTTTCTCTGTGATATTGCTCTATCATTTTTCCAGGGTCAGGGGAAGATGGGTTCTGTGGGTCACGGCTGTTGGCCATGGGCTGAGGGAAGAAAGGCTGTTTTATGGTTAATGTCTTTCAACTCAGGATTCTGAGTGGCTAATACCATCATCAGGCCTCATTGTACTGGTCAAACTAGGCATCAAGCAGTCAACAGCACTCTATAGAACTCCCCAAGGTAAATGAGAGACAGGCTCCAAACACACACACACACCAGGGCGTTAGAAGACATTGTTTCTTAAAGTAAAATGCAACTACCTTTGTTTTTGGCAAAATAAACCTATTGGTGGTGAAAAACATGGCTATGTATTTAAGGATGCTCTCATCAAAGATTTTACATCCCTAGTTGATTCTGTGGGATGCCCTTGAACATGTAGTTGGTAATGCTCAAATCAATTATTGCAAAACAAGAGAGGAAAAAAAATATAGAAAAACTATTTCTGTAAGAGAACTGTCAGAAACATAAAAACCCGATGAATTGTGTTAGGACTGTGTGTGTCTGTGTGTGTTTAAGGAGGATGCGGCAAGGATGTGTGTGTGTGTGTGTGTGTGGTACAGTAAGAGCTTTCTAAAGCTACTGTAACGATTGTCGTCTGGAGAAGGAGAGGAGGACCAAGGTGCAGCGTGGTAAGTGGTCATATTTTTTAATAAAATACGAAAACACTTGACAAACAAACAGTCCTGAAAGGTGAAACAAAAAACACTGAACAGGAAACAAACACCCACAACCAAAATGGGGGAAACAGACTACCTAAGTATGATTCTCAATCAGAGACAACCATCGACAGCTGCCTCTGATTGAGAACCATACCAGGCCAAACACGGAAATACAATAACATAGAAAAAAGAACATAGACTACCCACCCCAACTCACGCCCTGACCAACCTAACACAAAGACATAAAAAAAGAACTAAGGTCAGAACGTGACAGTACCCCCCCCCCCCAAAGGTACGGACTCCGGCCGCAAAATCTGATCCTATAGGGGAGGGTCTGGGTGGGCGTCTGTCCGCGGTGGCGGCTCTGGCACGGGACGTGGACCCCACTCCACCATAGCCTTTGCCCGCTTAAGTGGCGCCTTTGGAGCGGCGAGGACTGGGGACCCATGCAGCAGGCCCCGAATAGATGGGAGACTCCGGCAGCGCCGTAGTGAAGGGCGACTCTGGGAGCTCCTGACTGACGGGCGGCTCTGGCAGCTCCTGACTGACGGGCGGCTCTGGCAGTTCCTGACTGACGGGCGGCTCTGGCAGCTCAGGACAGACGGGCGGCTCTGGAAGCTTAGGACAGACGGGCGGCTCTGGAAGCTCAGGACAGACGGGCGGCTCTCGCAGCTCCGGACAGGAGGGAGACTCTGGCTGCTCCGGACCGGAGGGCGACGCTGGAGGCTCCGGACCAAAGGGCGTCGCTGGAGGCTCCGGACCGGAGGGCGACGCTGGATGCTCCAGACTACATTTACATTTACATTTAAGTCATTTAGCAGACGCTCTTATCCAGAGCGACTTACAAATTGGTGCATTCACCTTATGATATCCAGTGGAACAACCACTTTACAATAGTGCATCTAACTCTTTTAAGGGGGAGGGGGGGGTTAGGAGGATTACTTTATCCTATCCTAGGTATTCCTTAAAGAGGTGGGGCTAGAGGGCGACGCTGGAGGCTCCGGACTAGAGGGCGACGCTGGAGGCTCCGGACTAGAGGGCGACGCTGGAGGCGCCGGACTAGAGGTCGTCGCTGGAGGCTCCGGACTAGAGGGCGACGCTGGAGTCTCCGGCCTAGCTTCCATCATTGGAGAACTCGTGCCATTACTCCTCACTGGAGGCTTCGTGCCATGGATCCTCACTGGAGGCTTCGTGCCATGGATCATCAAAGGAGGCTTCGTGCCATGGATCATCACTGGAGGCTTCGTGCCATGGAACTAAGGTCAGAACGTGACAGCTGCATACAAATTCAGGCCTTGTATTAGAATCTGAGTGTGAATTTCCATTTGAGACATTTAGCAGACGCTCTTATCCGGAGCGACTTAAATAAAAAAATATTTTTATCTAACAGTAATCTAAGAATTCCACGACAACTACCTAATACACACAAATCTAAGTAAACAGATGAAATAATATATACATGTAAATATATGGATGAGCAATGTAGGTGTCCTGGACTGCAGGTAATTTGCCCCCGGTGATGAGTTGTGCAGACTGCATTACCCCCTGGAGAGCCTTGCAGTGCAGTTGCCGTACCAGGCGGTGATACAGCCCAACAGGATGCTCTCAAATGTGCATCTGTAAAAGTTTTAGCGTTTTAGGTGACAAGCCAAATTTTCTCAGCCTCCTGAGATTGAAGAGGCGCTGTGGTGCCTTCTTCACCACACTGTCTGTGTGGTTGGACAATTGCAGGTTGTCTGTGATGTGTACGGCAAGGAACGTAAAACTTTCCACCTTCTCCACTGCCGTCCTATCGATGTGGATAGGGGGATGCTCACTCCGCTGTTTCCTGAAGTCCACAATCATCTCCCTTGTTTTGTTGATGTTGAGTGAGAGGTTGTTTTCCTGACACCACACTCCGAGGGCCCTCAAATCCTCCCTGTAGGCTGTCTCGTTGTTGTTGGTAATCAAGACCACCAAAACAAATCAATTTTATTTCTAAAGCCCTTCTAACATCAGCTGATATCTCAAAGTGCTGTACAGAAAAGCAGCCTTAAACCCCAAACAGCAAGCAATGCAGGTGTAGAAGCACGGTGGCTCGGAAAAGCTCCCTAGAAAGGCCAAAACCTAGGAAGAAACCTAGAGAGGAAACAGGCTATGAGGGGTGGCCAGTCCTCTTCTGGCTGTGCCGGGTGGAGATTATAACAGAACATGGCCAAGATGTTCAAATGTTCATAGATGACCAGCAGGGTCAAATAATAATAATCACAGTGTTTGTCGAGGGTGCAACAGGTCAGCACCTCAGGAGCTGTCTCTTATACACATCTAGATGTGTATAAGAGACAGACACAGGACACCGGATAAGACAGGAGAAATACTCCAGATATAACAGACTGACCCTAGCCCCCGACACATAAACTACTGCAGCATAAATACTGGAGGCTGAGACAGGAGGGGTCGGGAGACACTGTGGCCCCGTCCGATGATACCCCCGGACAGGGCCAAACAGGCAGGATATAACCCCACCCACTTTGCCAAAGCACAGCCCCCACACCACTAGAGGGATAGCTTCAACCACCAACTTACCATCCTGAGACAAGGCCGAATATAGCCCACAAAGATCTCCATCATGGCACAACCCAAGGGGGGGCACCAACCCAGACAGGAAGATCACGTCAGTGACTCAACCCACTCAAGTGACGCACCCCTCCTAGGGATGGCATGGAAGAGCACCAGTAAGCCAGTGACTCAGCCCCTGTAATAGGGTTAGAGGCAGATAATCCCAGTGGAGAGAGGGGGACGGCTTTTGTGTCGTCTGAAAACTTGATGATTGAGTTGGAGGTGTGCATGGCCATGCATTCATGTGTGAACAGGGATGGCTTAGCATGCACCCTTGTGGGGGCCCAGTGTTGAGGATCAGCGAATAGGAGATGTTGTTTCCTACCTTCACCACTTGGGGGTGACCCGTCAGGAAGTCCAGGACCCAATTGCACAGGGCAGGGTTAAGACCCAGGGCCTCAAGCTTAATGATGAGCTTAGAGGGTACTATGGTGTTGAATGCTGAGCTGTAGTCAATGAACAGCATTCTTACATAGGTATTCTTCTTGTCCAGATGGGACAGGGCAGTGTGATGTTGATTGCATCGTCTGTGGACCTATTGGGGCGGTATGCAAATTGAAGTGGGTTTAGGGTGGCAGGTAAGGTGGAGGTGATATGATCCTTGACAGGTCTCCCATAGCACTTCATGATGACATAAGTGGTCGTTCAGTTCAGTTACCTTTGCCTTGGGTACAGGAACAATGGTGGCATTCTTGAAGCATGTGGGGACTGCAGACTGGGATAGGGATTGATTGTGTCCGTAAACACACCAGCCAGCTGGTCTGTGCATGCGGCTAGGGATGCCATCTGGGCCGGAAGCCTTGCGAGGGTTAACACGTTTAAATGTCTTACTCACGTCTGCCATGGAGAAGAAGGCCCCGCAGTCCTTTGTTGCAGGCCGTGTTGGTAGCATTGTGTTATCCTCAAAGCGAGCAAAGGTGTTTAGTTGGTCTGGAAGCAAGACTTTGGTGTCCGTGACATGGCTGGTTTTCTTTTTGGTGTCTGAGCCGTTGAATTGTGACTTCACTTTKTCCTTATACGGACATTTTGCTTGTTTGATTGCCTTGCGGAGGGAATAATTAAACTGTTTGTATTCAGCCATATTCCCAGTCATCTTTCCGTGTTTAAATGCGGTGGTTCGCGCTTTCAGTTTTGCGCGAATACCGCCATCTATCCACGGTTTCTGGTTAGGGTAGGTTTAAATAGTCACAGTGGGTACAACATCTCCAATGTACTTCCTTATAAACTCAGTCACCGAATCAGCGTATAAATCAATATTATTCTCTGAGGCTGCCCCGAACATTTCCCAGTCTGCTTGATCAAAGCAATCTTGAAGCGTGGATTTCGATTGGTCAGACTGCGTTTGAATAGTTTTTGTCATGGTTACATCCTGTTTGAGATTCTGCCTATAGGACGGGAGGAGCAAAATGGAGTCGTGGTCAGATTTTCCGAAGGGAGGGCGGGGGAGGGCTTTGCATGCATCGCGGTAGTTAGAGTAGCAGTGATCCAGTGTATTGCCCGCACGAGTGCTACAATCAATATGCTGATAGAATTTAGGTAGCCTTGTTCTCAAATTTGCTTTGTTCAAATCCCCAGCTACTATAATGCAGTCTCAGTATTATGCCAGATGGTGATGCATCACTCCAGAGAAAGAGTTTCCACTGCTCCAGAGTCCAATGGCAGCGAGTTTAACACCCGGTGAATAGTTATTGTGCTGACGTTGCTTCCAGAAGCAGTTTGGAACTTGGCAGTGAGTGTTGCAACTGAGGACAGACAATCATATCACTTACAATTGACCGGGGAAGCTCTAGCAGGGAAGACCTTTGACGAACTGACTTGTTGGAAAGGTGGCTTCCTATGACCGTGCCACATTGAAAGTCACTGAGCTCTTCACTAAGGCCATTCTACTACCAATGTTTGTCTATGGAGATTGCATGGCTGTGTGCTCAATTTTATACATTGGTCATCAATGGTGTGTCTGAAATAGCCAAATCCACTCATTTTAACTTCTTATGGCTGGGGGGGCAGTATTGAGTAGCTTGGATGAATAAGGTGCCCAGAGTAAACCGCCTGCTACTCAGGCCCAGAGGCTAAGATATGCGTGTTATTAGTAGATTTGGTTAGAAAACACTGTGAAATTTCTAAAACTGTTTGAATGATGTCTGTGAGTATAACAGAACTCATATGGCAGGCAAAAACCTGAGAAAATCCAACCGGGAAGTGGGAAATCTGAGGTTTTCAAGTCTTTGCCTATCCAATATAAGGTGTAAAATTTGGTCCAATTGCACTTCCTAAGGCTTCCACTAGATGTCAACAGTCTTTAGAACCTTGGAGCGAATAAGAGCTGTTTGACTAAGGGGTCTGGCAGAATAGCATGAGCTAAGTCTCGCGCGCAGCCATGAGAGTGAGCTGCGTTCCCTTTAATTTCCAAAGCCAAAGGAATTGTCCGGTTGGAACATTATTGAAGATTTATGATAAAAACATCCTAAAGATTGATTCTATACATCGTTTGACATGGTTCTACGAACTGTAATGGAACTGTTTTGACTTTTTGTCATATTTCAAAAATGCTTTACCGCGAAAGCACACCATGGGATTATCTGAGGACAGCGCCCCACATACAAAAGCATGAAAAACATATTTCAACCAGGCAGGTGCCCCACGAAAGTCGGAATTAGCGATATAATAAATGCCTTACCTTTGATGATCTTCTTCTGTTGGCACTCCAAAAGGTCCCAGATACATCACAAATAGTCATTTTGTTCGATAATGTCCTTCTTTATATCCATAAAAACTCAGTTTAGCTGGCGCGCTTCAGTCAATAATCCACCCAGTTTCCCTACATCAAAATGCATACAAAATGAATCCCAAACGTTACTAATAAACTTTTCCAAACAAGTCAAACAACGTTTATAATCAAACCTTAGGTACCCTAATACGTAAATAAACAATACAATTTGAGACGGAGGATCGTTATTGTCTTTACCGGAGAAAAATACCAAAGAACACGTTCTCTTCCACGCGCTTAGAAACACTACATCCAAAATGGGAGCCACCTAGAAAAACTACAACTTCTGCCTCATTTCTCCAAAAACCAGCATGAAACTCTTTCTAAAGACTGTTGACATCTAGTGGAAACCTTAGGAACTGCAATCTGGGAGGATTTCGCCTTATAATTAAAGTGACAGCCATTGAAAACAGTGGTAGGCTGAAAATGTTTTTTTTTGGGATGGTTTGTCCTCAGGGTTTTGCCTGCCATATCAGTTCTGTTCTACTCAGACATAATTTTAACAGTTTTAGAAACTTTAGAGAGTTTTCTATCCAAATCCAATTATATGCATATCCTAGCTTCTGGGCCTGAGTAACAGGCAGTTTACTTTGGGCACACTTTTCATCCGGACCTGAAAATACTGCCCCCTACCCAAGAGAGGTTAAGGAGGGAGGAGAAGGTGGAAAAGAGTTTCCTAGGGTTAGAGGCAGATGCTTGACATTTTGAGTGATAGAAAGCGGCTTTGGTAGTGGATACAGAATAAGACAAGGTAGAGAGGAGAGAGTGGAAGGATGAAGGATCCCTGTTCTGTAAGCATGCAAGGAGTCACTCAGCCACGGAGCAGGAGGGGAAAGCCGAGCTGGGAGGGAGGAAAGGCGACAGTGCGAGTCATAGGATTCTGAAAGGGAGGAGAGTAGGGTTGAAGAGGCAGAATCAGGAGACTTGAGGGAGAAGGATTTAGCAAAAGGGAGAGATGATAGGACAGAAGAGGAAAGAGTAGTGGGAGAAAGAGCTAAGATTGCGACATCGCATGACCATCTGGGTAGGGGCTGAGTGGTTAGGGTTGGAGGAAAGGGAGACAGAAAACGGAACAAAGTAGTGATCAGAGACCTGGGGGGGTTGCAGTGAGATTAGTTGGCGGACAGCCTCTAGTAAAGATGAGGTCAAGCGTATTGCCTGCCTTGTGAGTGGGAGGGGACTGGGAAAGGGTGAGGTCAAGAGGCAAGGAGGGGAAAGAGAGAGTTGTAAAGAAATTAATCGAAGGCAGACATCTGGAGGTAGACGTCGCCAAGTACGAAGAGCAGTGAGCCATCGTCAGTAAATGAGCTCATCAAGGTGTCAAGCTCATTGAGGAACTCTCCAAGGGCACCTGGTGGGCGATAGATGACAACAATGTTAAGCTTGAGTGGACAAGTGACAGTGACAGTAGAATTCAAATGAAGAGATGAACAGGTGAGAGAGGGAGAAAACAGAAAATCTCTACATAGGAGAAATGAGTAGCCCTGTGCCACCACYGTGATGACCAGATACTCTCTGACTATGAGAGAAAACGTAGTTAGTGCTACACTGGAGTAGCTGTGTAGCTGAGACATGGGGTGATCCATGTCTCAGTCAGGGTCAAAAATGTTAAGGGACAGAAAGGCAGCATAGGCTGAGATGAACTCTGCATTCTTGACCACAGATCGGCAGTTCCAAATGCTGCCAGAGACCAGGAATTCCACATGGATTGTGCTTGCAGGGAACACTGAATTAGAAGGGTTGCAGCCACGTGGAGGGAATCGTCTGTAAAGCCTACAAGGAGAGGAGCAAACTGGGATAGAAACACACACGTAGTTGCCAAAGCTACAAAAGAGCAAAATGAGATCTGAAAATAACTAGGTAGGATGTGGTGGTGTGGAGCCTTCCTCTCTTTCCTTGAATTACTTGGCAGAACCGTCTTTGTTTCGATGACAGTCTTAGTTTTGCGACAAGACCGCTGGTGATACAACTGCCACTTACAGCTGCCACTGAGAAGACAGGGGAGACTGAATTACTAATACTAGTTGCTTTGCAAAGGTGAGGAGCACAGCTCCCGGTACTAATTGCTGATTGCCTAGGAGAGGAGAAACCACTCCCCCTCAATACAGACACTGATTACCAAAACAACAACAGTCACAAGTTGCCTTGCCCCTTAATCCTGGTTTGTGTGTCAACAATCATCTGCAGGTTAATAGCAGTCAGCAGTTCACACACCAGTAGGCTACTGGGAAGACAGGCAGCACTAAAAGTAGATGGCCCTAGCTAGCAAAAAGACAACAACAGATAGACAAAAATGATACTCATCACTCCTGGAGATATCTAGTGTAGCTATAGAATGAAGCATTTTCATGCATTAGGTGGTATTTGGAGATTTGGGGCAGGAGTAGAAATTGAATTTCATAGATTGTCCTCTTCTCTCTCTAGTGTTGAGCTCTGTGTTACAGGCACTGTTTGATTTTGAAAGGAGAAAAGCACACACTTAGACACCAACACACTTACTCAGACAATATTTCATTACACACTTTGCTTAACTTTGGAAAAGATGCTTAAGCCTCTGCTATTTCTGGCTTAAATCTCCCCTTGGAGGATGGCAGAGGATTGTTCTGGAGATTGAGGCCGTCACTTTTTTAAATAATGACTCTGCTAATACACAGGTCATTAGCTTTGTTGTCGGCGAAGAGAATAAACACATATAAGCTCAGCTCTGGAATCTCGTCGCTGCTCTCTCTTCTCTCTTCTCTCTCTCTCGTCTCTCTCTTTGACCTCTCTGCTCTCTCTCTCTCTCCTCTCTCTCTCTCTTCTCTCTCTCTCTCCTCTCTCTTCTCTCTCTCTCTCTCCTCTTCTCTCTCTCTCTTCTCTCTCTTCTCTCTCTTCTCTCTCTCTCTCTCTCTCTCTCTTCTCTCTCTCTCTCTCTCTCTCTCTCTCCTCTCTCTCTCTCTCTCTCTCTCTCTCTCTCTCTCTCCTCCTCCTCTATCTATCTAGATAAGTGTACCCTCAGGACACAATAATGTGTGTGGGTCTGCTTTATTGCTAGCTATGAGGTTCACATTTAGAGAAGAGGCCCCGGCGTACTCTTATTACACCCATGGTGACGAATATGGACAATTTCTTTTTTTAATCACTTTGCTGTGTGTGTGTTTGGAGCCTGTCTCTCATTTACCTTGGGGAGTTCTATAGAGTGCTGTTGACTGCTTGATGCCTAGTTTGACCAATACAATGAGGCCTGATGATGGTATTAGCCACTCAGAATCCTGAGTTGAAAGACATTAACCATAAAACAGCCTTTCTTCTCTCAGCCCATGGCCAACAGCCGTGACCCGCAGAACCCATCTTCCCCTGACCCTGGAAAAATGATAGAGCAATATCACAGAGAAACATTCATAAAGTGCTGTGTTTTGTCCTGGAGGGAGAAATGAAAATAAAATGTTGAACAGAGCCTAGAAAACAAGATAATTTAACTGAGACACACACATAAACACACACTCGGTTGAGTACAGAGTCGTGTGTTTGTCTGTGTGTGTTAGACCAGAGGAATCTGGGATAGCGAGGAGATTGCACAGATATTTCATGTGGTGCGGGATGAGACACAACTCCAATCCCTTCTATAGGACAACTGGTATTGAGCAGGACCTGAGCAGGAGTAAGTGTCTGCTATAGCTTAGAGCTGAACACACTGAGTTAACAAGAACCTCTCTAATGGATTTACACACCTCTCTTCACCTCCCCATTCTCTTTCTTTCTTTTTCTTCTTTCTTTCTCTTGCTCTCTCTTGAAAACTGAATTGCTGACATACAAAACATTTTTGGACTATAGCAACAATGAAACAAGTACCAACATGGAGTTTTCCTTTAAGACTCCATAATGTTTCATCTGTAGGTGCTACAGTGCAATCATTAGTCTCATATGCAGAACACAGTATCAGACAGTATAATACAGTATCAAACAGTAGAACACAGTATCAGACAGTAGAATGAAGTATTAGACACATTATCAGACGGTAGAACACAGTATCAGACAGTAGAACACAGTGTCAGACAGTAGAACACAATGTCAGACAGTACAACACAGTGTCAGACAGTAGAACACAGTATCAGACAGTTGAACACAGTATCAGACAGCAGAACACAGTGTCGGACAGTAGAACACAGTGTCAGACAGTTGAACACAGTGTCAGACAGTAGAACAGTAAAACACAGTATCAGACAGTAGAACACAGTGTCAAACAGTAGATCACAGTGTCAGACAGTAGAACACAGTGTCAAACAGTAGAACATAGTATCAGACAGTAGAACACAGTATCAGACAGTAGAACACAGTGTCAGACAGTAGAACACAGTTCTAACTGTCTGATATGTGTTCTGCTGTTCTGACTACT
Source organism: Salvelinus sp. IW2-2015 (assembly GCF_002910315.2). Lineage (NCBI taxonomy): Eukaryota > Metazoa > Chordata > Actinopteri > Salmoniformes > Salmonidae > Salvelinus > Salvelinus sp. IW2-2015. Next base: position 188,997 of record NW_019943003.1, on the reverse strand, counting down.
GTGTTTTTCTACTGTCTGATACTGTGTCTAGCTGTCTGACACTGTGTTCTACTCCCTGATCGTGTCTGTACTGTCTGTTCTCTGTTTCTAACTCTCACCTGTCCTGATCACTGTGTTCTCTCTACACTGGTTACTGAACTGTGATTGTGTTATACTGTCTGATACTGTGTTCTACTGTCTGACACTGTGTTCTACTGTCTGGACACTGTGTTTACTGTCCTGTCACTGTATTTCACTGTCTGCAACCACTGTGTTTACGTCTGAACACTGTGTTCTACCTGTCTGACAACTGTTTCACTGTCTTGATACCGTTGTTTAACTGTCTGGACACTGTGTTCTACTGTCTGACACTGTTTCATGTAACTGATACCTCCGTCGTTAGTGAACCTGTCGTTTCTAACTGTCCTGACACTGCTGTTCTACTGTCTGACACTCGTGTTCTACTGTCTGATACTCGTGTTCTGCTGCTCTGAACTGTACTGTGTTTCTACTGTCTGATCTGTGTTCTACTGTCTGACACTGTGTTCTACTGTCTGACACTGTGTTTCTACTGTCTGATACTATGTTCTGCTGTCTGACTGCTGTGTTCTACTGTCTGATATGTGTTCTGCTGTCTGAATACTGTGTTCTACTGTCTGATACTGTGTTCTACTGTCTGACACTGTGTTCTACTGTCTGATACTGTGTTCTGCTGTCTGACTGTGTTCTACTGTCTGATACTGTGTTCTGCTGTCTGACACTGTGTTCTACTGTCTGATACTGTGTTCTGCTGTCTGACACGTGTTCTACTGTCTGATACTGTGTTCTGCTGTCTGACACTGTGTTCTACTGTCTGATTCTGTGTTCTACTGTCTGATTCTGTTTCTACTGTCTGACACTGTGTTTACTGTCGACACTGTGTTATACTGTCTGTACTGTGTTTTACTGTCTGACACTGTGTTCTACTGTCTGATACTGTGTTCTGCTGTCTGACACTGTGTTTCTACTGTCTGATACTGTGTTCTGCTGTCTGACACTGGTGTTCTACTGTCTGATTCTGTGTTCTACTGTCTGATTCTGTGTTCTACTGTCTGACACTGTGTTCTACTGTCTGACACTGTGTTTATACTGTCTGATACTGTGTTCTACTGTCTGACACTGTGTTCTACTGTCTGACACTGTGTTCTACTGTCTGACACTGTTCTACTGTCTGATACCGTGTTCTACTGTCTGACACTGTGTTCTACTGTCTGACACTGTGTTCCACTGTCTGATACTGTGTTCTACTGTCTGACACTGTGTTCTACTGTCTGACACTGTTCTACTGTCTGATACCGTGTTCTACTGTCTGACACTGTGTTCTACTGTCTGACACTGTGTTCCACTGTCTGATACTGTGTTCTGCTGTCTGACACTGTGTTCTACTGTCTGATACTGTGTTCTACTGTCTGACACTGTGTTCTACTGTCTGACACTGTGTTCTACTGTCTGATACTATGTTCTGCTGCTCTGACGCTTGTGTTCTACTGTCTGATACTGTGTTCTGCTGTCTGATACTGTGTTCTACTGTCTGATACTGTGTTCTACTGTCTGACACTGTGTTCTACTGTCTGATACTGTGTTCTGCTGTCTGACTGTGTTCTACTGTCTGATACTGTGTTCTGCTGTCTGACACTGTGTTCTACTGTCTGATTCTGTGTTCTGCTGTCTGACACTGTGTTCTACTGTCTGATACTGTGTTCTGCTGTCTGACACTGTGTTCTACTGTCTGATACTGTGTTCTGCTGTCTGACACTGTGTTCTACTGTCTGACACTGTGTTCTACTGTCTGATACTATGTTCTACTGTCTGATACTATGTTCTACTGTTTGACACTGTGTTCTACTGTCTGACACTGTGATCTACTGTTTGACACTGTGTTCTACTGTCTGATACTGTGTTTTACTGTTCTACTGTCTGACACTGTGTTCAACTGTCTGACACTGTGTTCTACTGTCCGACACTGTGTTCTGCTGTCTGATACTGTGTTCAACTGTCTGAACTGTGTTCTACTGTCTGACACTGTGTTGTACTGTCTGACATTGTGTTCTACTGTCTGACACTGTGTTCTACTGTCTGATACTGTGTCTACCGTCTGATAATGTGTCTAATACTTCATTCTACTGTCTGATACTGTGTTCTACTGTTTGATACTGTATTATACTGTCTGATACTGTGTTCTGCATATGAGACTAATGATTGCACTGTAGCACCTACAGATGAAACATTATGGAGTCTTAAAGGAAAACTCCATGTTGGTACTTGTTTCATTGTTGCTATAGTCCAAAAATGTTTTGTATGTCAGCAATTCAGTTTTCAAGAGAGAGCAAGAGAAAGAAGAAGAAAACGAACAGAAAGAGAATGGAGGTGAAGAGAGGTGTGTAAATCATTAGAGGTTCTTGTTTAACTCAGTGTGTTCAGCTCTAACGTTCTAGCAACCACTTACTCCGCTCAGCTGTCCTGCTCCAACTACCAGTTGTCCTATTAAGAAGGGATTGGAGTTGTGTCTCATCCGCACCACCATGAAATATCTGGTGCAATCTCTCGCTATTCCCAGATTCCTACTGGTCTAACACACACAGACAAAACCACACGACTCTGTACTCACGCGAGTGTGTGTTTATGTGTTGTGTCTCAGTTAATTATCTTGTTTTTAGGCTCATGTTCAACATTTTTATTTTCATTTCTCCTCCAGACGAAAACACAGCACTTTATGAAATGTTCTCTGTGATATGGCTCTAATCATTTTTCCAGGTCAGGGGAAGATGGGTTTTTTTTTTTTTTCTTGTCGGTCACGTGTTGCCATGGGCTGAGGAAGACATGGCTGTTTGTTGGTTATGTCTTTCACTCAGGTATCTGAGTGGCTAATTACCATCATCAGGCCTCATCTGTATTGGTCAAACTAGGACTCAAGCAGTCAACAGCACTCTATAGAACTCCCAGTAAATGAAGACAGGCTCCAAACACAGGACTAGCACACAGCCAAAGTGATTAAAAAAAAGAATTGTCCATAATTCGTCACCACATGCGGTGGTAATAAGAGTACGCCGGGGCCTCTTCTCTAAATGTGAACTCATACTAGCAATAAAGCAGACCCACACACATTATTTGTCCTGAGGGTACATCTATCTAGATAGATTAAGAGAGAGAGAGAGAGAGAGAGAGAAGAGAGAGAGAGAGAGAGAGAAAGAGGGCGAGAGAGAGAGAGAGAGGAGACCCGAGAGAGAGAGAGAGAGAGAAGAGAGAGACGAGAGAGAGAAAAGAGAGAGAAGAGGAGAGAAGAGAAAGAGAGAGAGAGAAGAGAGAGATAGAGAAGAAAGAGTAGAGAGAGGAGGAGAGCAGAGAGAGAAAGAGAGAGTGAAAGAGAGAGAGAGAGAGAGAAAGAAGAGAGCGACGAGACAGAGCTAGCTTATATGATCTCTTCGCACAAAACTAATGACCTGGTTGGTCATTATTAAAAGTGACGGCCTCACATCTCCTCAGAACAATCCCTCTGCTAATCCTCCAAGGAGATTTAAGCCGAAGCTACTCAGCAAGAGGACTTAAGGCATACGTTTTCCAAAGTAAGCAAAAGTGTGTAATGAAAATATTGTCTGAGTAAGTGTTGTTGGTGTCCTTAAAGATGTGTTGCTTTTACTCAATTTCAAACACATCAAACAGTGCCTGTAGACACAGAAGTCAACACTGAGAGAGAAGAGGACGAATCTATGAAATTCAATTTCTACTCGCGCCCCAATATCTCCAAATACCACATAATGCATGAAACATTGCTTCATTCTATGGCTACACTAGATATCTCCAGGAAGTGATGAGTTTCAATTTTTGTCTAATCTGGTTGTTGTCTTTTTGCTAGCTCAGTGGCCATCTACTTTTAGTGCGCCTGTCGTCCCCCAGTAGCCTTACTGGTAGATTGTGAACTGCTGACTGCTATTACCACTGCAGCATTATGTTGACACAACTGAAAACAGACTTAAGGGCAAGGCAATTGGTGACTGTTGTTTGTTTTGGTAATCATGTCTGTATGAGGGAGTGGTTTCTCCTCTTCCTCGGCATCAGCAATTAGTACCGGGAGCTGTGCTCCTCACCTTTTGCAAAGCAACTAGTATTAGTAATTCACTCTCCCTCGTCTCTCAGTGGCAGCTGGTAAGTGAGCAGTTGTTATCACCAGGCGGCCTTGTCGGCAAAACTCAGGAAGCTATCATCGACAAACAAAGACGGCTTTCTGCCATATTCAAGGAACAAGAGAGGAAGCTCTCACCAACCACCCACATCGCTACCTGTTATTTAGATTCCTTCAATTTCGTACTTATGTGGTAGCTTGGCAGACTACGTGTGTGTTTTATCCAGTTTGCTTCCTCTCCTTGTAGGCGTTTACAGATCCCCCTTCACGACAATTCCCTACCACTGGCTGCGAAACCCTTCTATTCAGTGTTCCCTCGCAGAGCACAATCATGTGGAATTCCTGGTCTCTGGCAGATTTGGAAACTGCCGATCTGTGGTCAAGAATGAAGAGTTCAATCTCAGCCTATGCTGCCTTATCTGTGCCCTGATTAACATTTTTGGACCTTGACTGAGACATGGAGATCACCCCCATGTCTCAGCTACACAGCTACTCCAGTGTAAGCACCTAAACTACGTTTTCTCCTTCATAGTCAGAGAGTATCTGGTCATCACAGCTGGGTGGCAACAGGGCACTCATTTCTCCTATGGTAAGATTTTCTGTTTTCTCCCTCTCTTCACCTGTGTCATGGTCTTGTCATTGAATCTCTACTGTCACTGTCACTTGTCCCCACTCAAGACATTAACATTGTTGTCCATCTACTCGCCACCAGGTCCCCTTGGAGAGTTCCTACAATGAGCTTGACACCCTTATGATGAGCTCATTACGTGCGACGATGGCTCACTGCTCTTCGTACGTTGGCGACGTCTACCTCCAGAGTCTGCCTTCGATTAATTTCTTTACAACTCTCTCTTTCCCTCCGTGCTCTTGACTCACCCTATTCCCAGTCCCTCTCCACTCACAAGGCAGGCAATTACGCTTTGACCTCATGCTTTACAGAGGCTGTCCGCCAACTAGATTCTCACTGCAACCCCCAGGTCTCTGATCACTACTTTGTTCCGTTTTTCTGTCTCCTCTTTCCCAATCCTAACCATCTCAGCCCCTACCCAGATGGTCATGCGACTGTCGCAAGCAATCTTAAGCTCTTTCTCCACCTACTCTTCCTCTTCTGTCTATCATCTCTCTCGCTTTTGCTAAAATACCTGTCTCCCTTCAGAGCTCTCCTTGATTTTGCCTCTTCAAACCCTACTTCTCTCCCTTTTCAGAATCCTGTGTACTCGCACTGTCGCCTTTCCTCCCTCCCAGGCTCGGCTTTCCCTCCTGCTTCCGTGGCTGAGTGACTCCTTGCCATGCTTACAGAACAGATCCTTCATCCTTCCACTCTCTCCTCTGCTACCTGTTTTTATTCTGTATCCACTACCCGAAGCCGCTTTCTATTCACTCAAAATGTCAAGCATCTGCCTCTACCCTAGGAAACTCTTTTCCACCTCTCCTCCCTCCTTAACCTCTCTTTGGGTAGGGGGCAGTAATTTCAGGTCCGGATGAAAAGTCCCAAAGTAATGCTGCCTGTTACTCGGCCCAGAAGCTAGGTATGCATATAATTGGATTTGGATAAAAACTCTCTAAAGTTTTCTAAAAACTGTTAAAAATATAGTCTGAAGTAGCAACAGACTGATATGATGGCAGGCGAAAACCCGAGGACAAACCATCCCAAAAAAACATGTTTCAGCCTAACCACTGATTTTCAATGGCTGTCACTTTAATTATAAGGCCGAAATCCTCCAGATTGTCAGTCTGCCTAAGTTTCCAGACTAATAGTCAACAGTCTTTTAGAAAGAGTTTCCATGCTGGTTTTGGAGCAAATGAGGCAAGTAGTAGTTTTTCTAGTGGCTCCCATTATTGGATGTAGTGTTTCTCTAAGCGCGTGGAAAGCAGAACGTGTTCTTGGTATTTTCTCCGGTAAGACAATAACGGACCTCGTCTCAAATTGTAATTGTTTATTTACGTATTAGGGTACTAAGTGTTGATTCATAAACTTGTTTTTGATTTGTTTGGAAAAAGTTTATTAAGTACACGTTTGGATTCCATTTTGTGATGCATTTTGATGTAGGGGAAACTGGGTGGATTATTGACTGAAGCGCCCAGTCAAACTGAGTCTTTATGGATTATAAAGAAGGAATTATCGAACAAAATGGACTATTTTGTGATGTATCTGGGAACCCATTTTTGGAGTGCCAACAGAAGAAGATCATCAAATAGGGTAAGGCATTTATTATAATCGCTCAATTCGACTTTCTGGGGGCACCTGCCTGTGAATATGTTATTTCATGCTTTGTATGTGGGGCGCTGTCCTCAGAATTAATCCCATGGTTGGCTTTCGCGGTAAAAGCATTTTTGAAATATGACAAAAAGTCCAAAAACAGTTCCATTAC
>NW_019943003.1:172768-182462 GCF_002910315.2 Salvelinus sp. IW2-2015 | reverse complement strand
TTGTACTCCTATGGACTCGAAGCGGAAATACATAGAAGAAAAAATAAAAAACAACATTTTACATTTCCCCAAAACACCAGCACGCCCTAGGATCTGCTGTCTGAGGACCAACTAGGTCACCCAGCCACATCCTAATTCATACAGACACAAACGACCTGAGAGCCAACAGAGGAAAGAGGTGGCCACAGCATTCAAGGGAGTGCTTGAAAAAGCTTCTTTCCACTTTCCCCACCTTGTGAGTGCAATGATTTACTGTTAATTTTAATCGGTGTTTTGTTCATAATTTGAGTCTTCACTTGCTTTGGCAATGTAAACATGTTCCCCATGTCATGAAGCCCCATGGAATTGAACAGAGAGAGAGAGAGAGAGTGAGAGAACAGGTGAGATAGACTGAGTGAGAGATACGAGTGAGAGAGACAGAGTGAGAGAACAGAGTGAGAGAGACTGAGTAGAGAACAGAATTTGTTGTGTTATTTCTCTCTGTGAAGAGACAAGTCAGTATAGTCAGCTTTAAGAGAGAAGAAGAGTACTTTCCATTTCTCAGAAAAAGACTATGACAAAAACACTAAGAAACATGTATAGTCTCACAGGCACTATACATCTCTCTCTATCTGACAACACCCAACACACACACACATCACACACACACAACAACACACCACACACACACATCACTTATCCACACTGGCAAACATCCCACCCACCACACACACACACCAACACACACCATCCACATAACATTTCACCCACCAACAGCACACAACTAGCTACCATCAACTACGCTTCCACTCTATCATTCACACATCACACCACACACACATCTCTCACACACATCTTCAATCCATCTTCGTGTCTTCAATATAGCTAGCAGTAAATCCAATCTGGTCCGCATAGTTTAAGTATAAAGGCGAAAGTCACTTACAGTACATTTCCCCGTTTATCTGCTAAGCTGCTAATTCTGCAGGCCACACCAACGTTCTCTCTTTCCTGTCATTCAACAAACACCACAGCACTACTAAACAACTCACCGTGCTCTGCGGTTGGGAATCTAGTGAGTCTCATTAGTTCAGGTCTTGATATAACTGAATCTGTGTCACATATGAGGAGAGGTATTAGAGGATTTGGAAGGAGAGAGAGAGAAGGATGAAGCCAAGGAAGGAGGGGATAGCAATTTCTAGGTCTCATCATGGCGTCACAGAGATAGTATTGAGGGGGGACGCGGGGATGGCTAGAGGCGAGTTTAGTTAGCACCACAGGTGCGTGGTAGTAAAGTACAGCCTCAGGCGTGGGCCATCCCCCAAGCACGCTCTGCTCTAAAATGCGCAAATTACTACTCGTCGTGCTCAACCTCTAACACATTCAATAGGAACAGCAGTGAATCTTAACAGAGCTGCGTAGAGAGAAACCCTGGTATCTTCGATCCAGGTTAAGCAAGATAATTTATATGCTATATCAATAATGATGTGATTTATCGGTTTCACGATATGACGTCAAAGAAACTCCCAGTTCACAGTACCATATTAATGTATGTAGCATCAACAAAATGAACCACACTTTGACATCAGTGACGATTGCAGCAGCGCATTGGCATCGTAGCTCACGCGCAACCAACTCCTAACACGGCACCTGAAGCACACATACAAACATCAGACACCATCACCACGCAAACACTCTCACAACAATCGAACCTATACCACAAACGGTGTAGGGACCCCGGAAAAGCCGGCCTGCAAGATATGTGGGCCTTGGGAGTCCCTTCCCTAGCTACGGTGAAGTCAGATTAGCCTAACCATGCAGGCTTTGTAACTAACATCCAGCCATTGGCAGTATGGAGATGAATACCTAATTTCTTCATATCCAGGGTTCCGCATGCATGGCTTTGCTCACACCTTTGATGTTACGCACACACCACACACGCTGAACGCCGCAATAGAAAGACACACGAAAAAAGGAGCAAATTGGTAGCTGCAGCACACGGATAGCCACATGAAAACACACTGATTCTCTATGCATATGGAGATGAGATGGGGATTGGGGAATAGGGTATGGAATTGGGAGTGCATTGTATGGAATGGAATAGGATGGATGGCATGGATTGCGGATGGATGGCATAGTAATGCGATAGGATGGAATAAGGATGATGTGAGCGCGTATAGGCATCATTACTGTAGCAAAACATGAGCACCAGAAGCACTTCCAGCAAAATATTTTTCTTTTAAAATGGAAATCATGGGATAAATCAATACATCCTCATAAATTATAATGAACAAACAATAATCCCACTAAATCAGATAGCAGTAACGACAAGCCATAGTTGGGTTTCTATGAGCATGAAGCCCTAAAGACCCAGGAAATGGTCCATACTCATACAAGCCCCAACTATATTTTACATCGCAAAATGTGCGCGAGACAAATGTACGTTCTACAAATATCCTAGTAGTGACACCCGATTGTCTCCCTTTGCTCAAAATAACCAAATCCGACCTGGACAAACTGTGAGACAGACCTCAAAATTTAGATGATTCAAACAGACAATATCATCCACCAAAGATTGTGCCATTGTGCATCGGGAACTAGAAAGCCACATCTAAATAAGTGGGCAGTGTGTACCACAACACCACAATGCCACAATGTATTGTAAGTTAGTGAGAGAAGCGTTGCAAACATAAGACCACCTCCCAATACTGACTTGCAGGAAACCTCTCCGATGCAGAGCATAATGGTCGCACAAGATAGCCCTTGAAATGATTCCATGTATCAAAATCTGAACACACATGGCAAAGGTCCCGTCGTTTAGAAGAAATAATTGGCAGGCACGATACACAAACTGACCTCCCACCCTCAGACCACATGTAACCGACGCCAACACAGGACTCCACATAAACCAGCTTCTTTCACCCTGCCCGGATGTATGAGAATTGAGCCCGACCGTGACACCTGAATAGAACTTGGATTTGCACCACACCGAATAATTTCTGCACAAACTTGTCAGAATGTCTAGGGAGCTCTCTCGCGTGCTCTCTCCTCCCCAGGTGTCTATGAACCTGACTGCAGTTCACAGTTGTATACTACTCCAGTGGGCCAATGCTCACCTTCGATGTCCACTCGTCACGCTACGACCAGTGTAATCTCTATCGAGTATTGACATCCCAGTTTCAATCTGTGACGGGCAGATTGGCAGACAACGCTGTATTACGTCATGGATGATGCGTTTCGCTTGATTCAACGTGTGAAAGCAGTGCGCCCATGGTGGCGGTTGGGGTTTAAGGTAATGGGCAGAATGTAGCTTTGGACAATGACACAATGCATTTTATCATATGGAGAATTTGAATTGAACAAAGTTCGCAGCTTAGTTATCAGACATGATTCACTGCACCACCCATGTCAGCAAGCGATCTGTAACACCAATTCTGTGAAGCATAAATACTATGTTCCACTTCTGCTCGCACCCGGGTCGCCATAGCCTTCGCCAGGACAGTGTCACCGCCAATTGGCATGTTTGGGATGCTTTCTTGCGCTCGCTGTGAGGAGCAGCGTGTTCCAGTTCCTGACCAATATCCAGCATCAGCGTTCGCACACCCATTAAAGAGGAGTTGGGACGAAACATCCTTCACAGCCCACAATCCAACACTGTCCATCTCTATGCAAGGAGATGTGGGTGCTGCCCATGAGCACAATGATGGCCACACCAGATACTGACCCTTAAGGTATCTGTGACCAACAGATGCATATCTGTATTTCCCAAGTCATGTAAATCCATATAATTAGGGCCTAATTTATTTGTTTCAATTGACTGATTTCCTGGTATGAACTGTAATCAGTAAAAACAAAATTGTTTTAAATAAAATGTTGAGAGGGGGAAAAGAGCGAGGGGAAACACAACACAAAGTGACTAAACACCAGCCAGCAATACATTCTAATATAAACCACCATTACCACCGACACTACTACTATTTTGTGCTTGTAATTTCGCCCTGCATGTGGACATGAAAGACAGTTCTCATGTGTTCTCTCATGATTCTATAATAGCTTCTAGAACCTCCATGGTATTCGGAGACGAGAGCAAGATCCACTGCTGGGTGTCCTATTGCTGGATCACTGTACGCACGCACACGCACTCACACACAGTACGCACCCCAGAATCCCCGAGTAAGTTCAGTAGGCTGATCTCATCCTACTGTACTATTTGATCAGCTGAATGTATAATGGCCTGCACTGTGTCTCTACTGTCTGATACTGTGTTCTGCTGTTCTGACTACTGTGTTTCTACTGTCTGATACTGTTCTACGTCTGACACTGTGTTCTCTTGTCTGATACTGTTTCTGCTGTCTGACACTGTTTCTACTGTCTGATACTGTGTTCTGCTGTCTACACTGTGTTACTACTGCTGATTCTGTGTATCTACTGTCTGATTCTTGTTTCTACTGTCTGACACTGTGTTCTACTGTCTGGACACTGTGTTTATATACTGTCTCTTGATACTGTGTCTACTGCTTGACACTGTGTCTACTGTCTGAACACTGTGTTCTACTGTCTGACACTGTTTCTACTGTCTGATACGTTTCTACTGTCTGACACTGTGTTCTACTGTCTGACACTGTGTTCACTGTCTGATACTCTGTTGTTCACCTGGCTCGTTCTACTGTCTGACACTGCTTCTACTGTCTGATACACCGTGTTCTACTGTCTGACCACTGTGTTCTCTACCTGTCTGACACGGTCTGCTGTTCTCCTGTCTGACTACTGTGTTTGCTGTCTGACACTGTGTTCTACTGTCTGATCTTGTTCATCGTTACACTGTGTTCTACCCTGTCTGACACTGTGTTCTACTGTCTGATACTATGTTCTGCTGTCTGACGCTGTGTTCTACTGTCTGATACTGTGTTCTGCTGTCTGATACTGTTTCTACTGTCTGATACTGTGTTCTACTGTCTGACACTGTGTTCTACTGTCTGATACTGTGTTCTTGCTGTCTGACTGTGTTCTACTGTCTGATACTGTGTTCTGCTGTCTGACAGTGTTTCTACTGTCTGATACTGTGTTCTGCTGTCTGACACCGTGTTCTACTGTCTGATACTGTGTTCTGCTGTCTGACACTGTGTTCTACTGTCTGATTCTGTGTTCTACTGTCTGATCTGTGTTCTACTGTCTGACACTGTGTTCTACTGTCTGACACTGTGTTTATACTGTCTGATACTGTGTTCTACTGTCTGACACTTGTTTCTACTGTCTGATACTGTGTTCTGCTGTCTGACACTGTGTTCTACTGTCTGATACTGTGTTCTGCTGTCTGACACTGTGTTCTACTGTCTGATCTGTTCTACTGTCTGATTCTGTGTTCTACTGTCTGACACTGTGTTCTACTGTCTGACACTGTGTTTATACTGTCTGATACTGTGTTCTACTGTCTGACACTGTGTTCTACTGTCTGACACTGTGTTCTACTGTCTGACACTGTTCTACTGTCTGATACCGTGTTCTACTGTCTGACACTGTGTTCTACTGTCTGACACTGTGTTCCACTGTCTGATACTGTGTTCTACTGTCTGACACTGTGTTCTACTGTCTGACACTGTTCTACTGTCTGATACCGTGTTCTACTGTCTGACACTGTGTTCTACTGTCTGACACTGTGTTCCACTGTCTGATACTGTGTTCTGCTGTCTGACACTGTGTTCTACTGTCTGATACTGTGTTCTACTGTCTGCACTGTGTTCTACTGTCTGACACTGTGTTCTACTGTCTGATACTATGTTCTGCTGTCTGCGCTGTGTTCTACTGTCTGATACTGTGTTCTGCTGTCTGATACTGTGTTCTACTGTCTGATACTGTGTTCTACTGTCTGACACTGTGTTCTACTGTCTGATACTGTGTTTCTGCTGTCTGACTGTGTTCTACTGTCTGATACTGTGTTCTGCTGTCTGACACTGTGTTCTACTGTCTGAATTCTGTGTTCTGCTGTCTGACACTGTGTTCTACTGTCTGATACTGTGTTCTGCTGTCTACACCAGTAGAACACAGTGTCAGACAGTAGAACACAGTATCAGACAGTAGAACACAGTGTCAGACAGCAGAACACAGTATCAGACAGTAGAACACAGTGCAGGCCTATTATACACTTCAGCTGATCAATAGTACAGATAGGATGAGATCAGCCTACTGAACTTACACTCGGTGTTTGTGTGCGTTTGTGTGAGTGCGTGTGCGTGCGTACAGTGATCCAGCAATAGGACACCCAGCAGTGGATCTTGCTCTCTCTCCGAATACCATGGAGGTTCTAGAAGCTATTACATAGAATCATGAAGAGAACACATGAGAACTGTCTTCATGTCCACATGCAGGGCAGAAATTACAAGCACAAAATAGTGTAGTGTCGTGGTAATGGTGGGTTTATATTAGTAATGATTTGCTGGCTGGTGTTTAGTCACTTGTGTTGTGTTTCTCCCTCGCTCTTTTCCCCCTCTCAACATGTTTATTTAAAACAATTTTGTTTTTACTGAGTTACAGTTCATACCAGGAAATCAGTCAATTGAAACAAATAAGGCCCTAATCTATGGATTTTACATGACTGGGAATACAGATATGCATCTGTTGGTCACAGATACCTTAAGGGTCAGTATCTGGTGTGGCCATCATGTGCCTCATGCAGCACGACACATCTCCTTTGCATAGAGATGATCAGGTTGTTGATTGTGGCCTGTGAAATGTTGTCCCACTCCTCTTTAATGGGTGTGCGAAGTTGCTGGATATTTGCAGGAACTGGAACACGCTGTCATACACAGCAATCCAGAGCATCCCAAACATGCTCAATGGGTGACATGTCTGGTGAGTATGCACGCCGTGGAAGAACTGGGACAATTTTAGCTTCCAGGAATTGTGTACAGATCCTTGTGACATGGGACTGTGCATGATCATGCTGAAACTAATGCTGAAACTTTGTTCATTCAAATCTCCATTGATAAAATGCAGTTGTGTTCATTGTCCCAAGCTCATTCCTGCCCATACCTTAACCCCACCGCCACCATGGGGCACTCTGTTCACAACGTTGACATCAGCAAACCGMTCATCCACATGACGTAATACACGTTGTCTGCCATCTGCCCGGTACAGTTGAAACTGGGATTCATCCGTGAAGATTACACTTCTGTAGCGTGACAGTGGCCATCGAAGGTGAGCATTTGCCCACTGGAGTAGGTTACAACGTCGAACTGCAGTCAGGTCAAGACCCTGGTGAGGATGATGAGCACGCAGATGAGCTTCCCTGAGACATTTCTGACAGTTTGTGCAGAAATTATTCGGTTGCGCAAACCCACAGTTCATCAGGTGTCCGGGTGGCTCATCTCATACCATCCCGCAGGTGAAGAAGCTGGATGTGGAGGTCCTGTGTTGGCGTGGTTACATGTGGTCTGAGGTTGTGAGGTCAGTTGGACGTACTGCCAAATTCTCTAAAACGACACTTATGGTAGAGAAATGAACATTCAATTATCTGGCAACAGCTCTGATGGAGAGTCCTGCAGTCAGTATACCAGTTGCACGCTCCCTCACAACTTCATACATCTGTGGCATTGTGTTGTGGTACAAAACTGCACATTTTAGAGTGGCCTTTTCTAGTCCCGAGCACAAGGTGCAACTGTGTAATGATCATGCTGTTTAATCATCTTCTTGATATGTCACACCTGTCAGGTGGATGGATTATTTTGGCAAAGGAGAAATGTTCACTAACAGGAATGTAAATACATTTGTTCGCCACATTTTGGAGAAATAAGCTTTGTATGAGTATGGACCATTTCTGGGTCTTTTATTTCAGCTCATGAAACCAACACTTTACGTGCTACGATTATATTTTTGTTCATTATACATTATAGGTTATTGAATCCCATGATTCATTTAAAAGAAAATATATGAAATGCTTGTGCCATTTGCACAGTAGAGCCTATACTGCTCACATCCATCCATCCATCCATCCATCCATCCATCCATCCATCCATCCATCCATCCATCCATCCATCCATCCATCCATCCATCCATCCATCCATCCATTTGTACTCCTTATGGACTCGAATGGGAAATACATAGAAACATTTACATTTCCAAAACACCCAGCACGCCTAGATCTGCTGTCTGAGACCAACTAGGGTCCACCCAGCCCAATCCTAATTCATACAGGCACAAACGACCTGAGAGCACAGCAGGAAAGGCGTGGCCACAGCATTCAAGGAGTGCTTAAAAAGTCTTCTTCCACTTTTCCCCACCTTTTTGAGTGCAATATTACTGTTAATTTCTAATCGTTTTTTGTTCATAATTTGAGTCTTCACTTGCTTGGCAATGTAAACATGTTCCCATGTCAAATGAAGCCCCATGGATTGAGACAGAGAGAGAGAGAGAGAGTGAGAGAGACAGAGTGGAAGAGACTGAGTGAGAGAGAGCATGAGTGATGAGAGACATGAGTGAGAGAGACAGAGTGAGAGAGACTGAGTGAAGAAACAGAATTTGTTGTTTTATTCTTCTGCTGAAGAGACAAGTCAGTATAGTCAGCTGTAGAGAGAAGAAGAGTACTTCATTTCTCAGAAAAGACTATGACAAACACTAATAAAAATCTGTATGTCTCACAGGCACTATACATCTCTCTCTAGTCTCACAAGATATATACACACATCACCACACACACACACACACACACACACCACAACACACAACACACACACAAGACACACACACAACACACACACACACACACAACCACACACACAACACACACACACACACACACACACACACACACACACACACGTACACACACACCACACACAATCCATCCATCCGTGTCTCAATGCAGTATCAATCTGCCGGGCATTAATTTGAGGGCTTACAGTACAGTCCCCTTTCTCTAAGCCTTGCTAATCTGCAGGCCACACCGTTCTCTTTCTTGTCACACAAACACACAGCTCTAACATACCGCTCTCGTTGGGGCACCTATATCGATTAGTCAGCTCTGTAATGAGTCTTCACATATGAGGGAGATATTAGAGGGGAGAGGAGAGAGGAGATGAGAAGGAAGGAGGGAAGCAACAGGTTACAGCAAATAATGGGGGGGTGGGGGTAGAGGAGTTTGAGATTAGCAATCAGTGTAGGTAAAGCAGCCTCAGGGCAATCCAAGCCGTCTGTCAAACGAATAACTATCTCTCTATAAATCAAATGGACCAGTGATCTACAGAGCATGGAGAGAAACCCTGTACTCAAGTTAACAACATTTTCTATTCCATATGATGTCGTGTACACATAGTAGTCGTTATATACATGTATGCATCAACAAAATAACACTGACATCTTAGACATGCAGAGCATGTGCAATGTGCTGCAACCACTAACACGTGCCCAGCACACATACAAACACAAACACACACACATGCGACACTCACACGGCTTACACACACGTGTGTAGGGGCAGTATGTGGGCCTGTGGAGATCCTCCTGCTACATTAGTCAGTTAGTAGACAGGCTTTTGTAACTAACATCCAGCCATTGGAGTATGGGAGATGAATACCTAATTCCTCATATCCAGGGTCCCGCATGCATGGCTCTGCTCACACCTGATGTTACGCCACCACACACACGCACGCGCTAGGACACACAAAAACAAGTGTGAATGCACACACATGCACATTGAAAACACACTGATTCTCATATAGATATC
>NW_019943003.1:148513-172743 GCF_002910315.2 Salvelinus sp. IW2-2015 | reverse complement strand
CGAAACAAGAGAACATCCCACCCCCAGCCTATGACCAGAACCTCGACACCCCCGGCAGCAGCCCAGACCAACTCGACACGGCAACCTCGAAGCCCCGACAGCGAACAGCCCACGGCCCAAATGATACCGAACAATCGACACCCCAGCGAAACCAGCCAGACCCCCCTGACACGCTCAGACTCACACCACTAGCACAGATACCAGGTCCAGAAGCCTGGCATCCAGCACAGCTGTTTTTCATCCGCTCTAGCGGGTCACAGCCCAAACTCATCTCTGAACCACAGCCTCAACACCGCGAGTGAAGCATCCCAGACCCTCGACCACCAGCTCGAACCCCCAGCCAGCACAGGCCAAGGATCCTGACCACAGCCTAGACACCCAGCGGACACAGCCCAGACCCTGACCACCAGCCTCACACCCAGCCCAGACGCGCCAGACCTGACCACAGCCTGACACCCAGCAGAGACAGCCAGACCTGACACACAGCCTAGACACCCCAGCGGACAGCCAGACCCTGACCGCAGCCTCAACACCGCAGCAGAGCAGCCCAGACCCTGACCACAGCCAGGACACCCCCGAAACAGTCACCAGACCCTGACGCCAGCCTCAACACCCGCAGCAGAGCAGCCCAGACCCTGACCGCAAGCCTCGACAACACAAAACATGTCACATCAGACCCTGACGCCAGTCTCGACACCCCAGCAGAAAAGATAAATTAAGAACACCACCAACCCAGCAGCCCTCACCCACTCCTAGCAGCCCCTTATTGAAAACCATTGGACACCCTTAAGGACACAATCAAAGCCACAATTGTACTCCTTATGGACTCGAATGGAAATACATAGAAACATTTACATTTCCACAAACACCCAGCACGCCCTAGATCTGCTGTCTGAGACCAACATAGGGTCCACCAGCCACATCCTAATTCATACAGGCACAACACCTGAGGAGCACAGCAGGAAAGGGTGGCCACAGCATTCAAGAGTGCTTGAAAGAAATCTTCTTCCACTTTCCCACCTTTTTGAGTGCAATATTTACTGTTAATTTCTAATCGTTTTTTGTTCATAATTTGAGTCTTCACTTGCTTTGGCAATGTAAACATGTTCCCCATGTCAATGAAGCCCCATGGAATTGAGACGAGAGAGGAGAGAGATGAGAGAGACAGAGTGAG
This sequence comes from Salvelinus sp. IW2-2015, assembly GCF_002910315.2. Taxonomy (NCBI): domain Eukaryota; kingdom Metazoa; phylum Chordata; class Actinopteri; order Salmoniformes; family Salmonidae; genus Salvelinus; species Salvelinus sp. IW2-2015. The sequence goes on along the minus strand of NW_019943003.1, from coordinate 171,569 downwards.
AGAGGGATGAGTGAGAGACAGAGTGAGAGAGACAGAGGAAGAGACGAGTGAAGAGACTGAGTGAGAGAACAGAAATTTTTGTTGTTTTCTCTTCTGGAAGAGACAAGTCAGTTAGGTCGTCTGTAGAGAGAAGAAGTACTTCATTTTCAGACAAGCACATGACAAACACTTAAGAAATTGTATAGTCTCACAGGCACTATACATCTCTCTCTATTCTACACACACACACACTACACACACACAAACAACACACCACACACACACACACAACACACAACCACACACACAACACACACACAACACACACACACACACCACCACACACACACACACCACACACACCACACACACACACACACACAACACATACACACACCACACACATCCATCCATCCGTGTCTCAATGCAGTATCCAATCTGCCGGGCTATTAAATTGAGGGCTTACAGTACAGTCCCCTTTCTCTAAGCCTTGCTTATCGCAGGCCACACACGTCTCCTCTTCTCTGCTACACACACACACAGCTCTAACATACCGCTCTCGTTGGGGCCCACATCTGATTATAGTCAGCTCTGTAATGAAGTCTTCACATATGAGGGAGTATTTAGGGGGAGAGGAGAGAGGAGATGAGAAGGAAGGAGGGAAGCAACCGAGTTACAGCAAATAATGGGGGGTGGGGGGTAGAGGAGTTGAGATTAGCAATCAGTGTAGGTAAAGCAGCCTCAGGCAATCCAAGCCGTCTGTCCAACGTTACTATCTCTCTATAAATCAAAGGACCAGTGTCTACAGAGTGGAGAGAAACCCTCTACTCAAAAGTTAACAGACATTTTCTATTCCTATATGATGTCGTGTACAATAATAGTGTCGTTATACAAGTATGCTCACACATCTACAAAATAACACTGACATCTTAGACATGCAGAGCATGTGCAATGTGTCCTCCAACCACCTAACACGTGCCCAGCCACAATACAAACACAAACACACGCACGCACAATGCTCACAGGCTTACACACAGCGTTAGGGCAGACTATGTGGCGCCTGTGTTGGATGCTCTCCTGCTACATTAGTCAGTTAGTAGACAGGCTTTGCTAACTACATCCAGCCATTGGAGTATGGAGATGAATACCTAATTCCTCATATCCAGGGTCCGCATGCATGGCTCTTGCTCACACCTTGAGTTACGCACCACCCACACCGCCGCGCTAGGACACACAAAAACAGTGTGAATGCACACACATGCACATTGAAAACACATGATTCTCTATAGATATGATGGATGGATGGATGGTGGATGGATGGATGGAAGATGGATGGATGGATGGATGGATGGATGGATGGATGGATGGATGGATGGATGGATGGATGTGAGCAGTATAGCGCTCTACTGTGCAAAAGTGCACAAGCAGCCATCTTATCAATATCTATTCTGACTCTCTTGTTTCTAAGACTAAATCATGGATTTGTCATAGTACGCTTAATTCAACCAGACACCAAAATCACTATAATCAGTAGACACTAAAGTGTGCGTCTGTATGAGCTGAAATAAAAGACTCCAGAAAATGTCCCATTACTTCATACAAACTTATTTCTCCAAAAATGTGGCCGAACAAATGTTTAATTCCTGTTAGTGAACATTTCTCCTCTTTCCAACCATAATCCATCCCACCTGACAGGGTGAGATCATCGTCAAGAATAGATGATAACAACTTAGCACGCCAATGCATTCATTACACAGTTGCACTTTGCCGGGATCTAGCCACCCACTACTCGAACCAAGCACTGTTCGACAATATGCTCCGTTTTGACCACCAACCACAATGTCACAGATGTATGCCTCTCGTGAAGGACCGCGTCCCAAGCTCGAGTAACTACTGAGACGCAGGGACTCTTCCATCGCAGCTGTTGCCAAGATAAAGTGGGCACTGGTCATTTCGTCAGTAACATAAGTGTCTTTTAGAGAATGGCAGTACGTCCAACTGACCTCACAACCTCAGACCACATTAACCACGCCAACAACAGGACCCTCACATTCCAGCTTCTCACCTGCGGGTTGGTATGAGATAGGGCCACCGACACCTGATTGGGAACTGTGGGTGTTGCGCAAAGTGTTCGAATAAACTTTCTGCACAAAACCTGTACAGAATATGTTCAGAAGCTCATCGCGTTGCTCAGTCATCCTGCACCAGGGTCTTGACCTGAACTGCAGTTCTACTTCGTAACCTACTCCATGGGCAAAGTCACCTGTCGATGCCACGTCACGCTACAGAAGTGTAACTCTTCACGGACCATGAACACCGTTTCAACGTACCGGGCCACAGGCAGAACAACGTGTATTACAGCGTCTGTGGATGATCGGTTGCTGATCGTCACGTTGTGAAACAGAGTGCCCATGTGGCGGTGGGTTCAAGATTGGCAGGAATTAGAGCTTGGGACAACGTGAACCCACAACTGCATTTTCATCACCCATTGGCACGATTTGAATGAACAAAGGTTTCAGCATTAGTTTACCTCTTTCTTTTTTTCATACATTTTTTTTCCTTCTTTTTTCTTTCTTTGGTTTTTTTTTTCATCACTTTTTTTTTTTGCATTTTTTTTTTTTCAGATTGGATCATGCACTAAGTTCCCATGTCACAAGGATCGTGTACACAAATTCCTGAAGCTACGCCATTCTTCCACGGCGTGATCTCCCAGACATCGTCACCATTGAGCATCTGGGGGAGTGGCCAGCTCTTTCATGGGTTGTTCTCTGTCGCACTTCATCTTTCTCTCCTCCTCATTCAGCTTTCTCTCCTCCTCTAGGGTTTTTATCTTCTCCTGCCGCTGGCTCCTCCTCTTTCCTCTCCTCTTCTTTGTCCTGTTGAAGTTGTCTCACCACAGTCCAGAGTGCTGACATCTCTCTCCCCCTCCCGGTCTCTGGGTCTAGTTGAGGGGGTRTTGTTATGCTGGACTGTTGTCTGGGTCTGTGCTGACTGGAGTGTGACGACTTACTGCAGATGTCTGAGGCACTGCATCTCAGTGCAAGATGCGTCACTACCGTCCCTGGTTCGAATCCAGGCTGTATCACATCTGGCTGTGATTTGGAGTCCAATAGGGCGGCACACACCTGGCCCAGCGACGTCCGGGTTTGGCCAGGGTAGGCCTTCATTGTAAATAAGAATTTGTTCTTAACTGACCTGCCWAGTTAAATTTAAAAAACACTGTTCGAGTTCCACCTGCCTTACCTCCAGCTGGGTGAATTCATCCCTCATTTCAATAAGGTAGTAGTGCTCTGTGCTGGGGGGGGACTCTCCTCTTGGGGTTGTTCATCTGTGGGGGTGTGGACCGACTCACTTGGCATGGGTGAAGAGCTTCTCCTGCTGTACGATCATTTTGATTCTGTAAAAGTATTTTTGGACGTGTTTGAAGTTTCCCTGCACCACCACTGTTCCAACCTTGAACACATTGAGGCTGTCTCAGTCTGTGTCCTCGTGTTCCAGTATTCTGAGTTTCCACCCTGGGCCAATACCCTGTCTCTTGACAGAGGGGTAGCGTGCTCTTATAGCACTGTTCCATCCCAGGGGATTTTGCGTGTGGAAAATTAAGTTGCTCATTTTCCCAGTCTTTTAACAGTCTGCAAATAGTGTCTCCGGATTGTCCCTGAGGAGCATCTGTTTGTACTCTTTTCTGTACTATGATAGGCTCTGCACTGGGAGGTAAGGACGCCATGGGGCAGAGGGCCTCTGAGGTTGTGATTCTCTGTTGACATTGTTGGTTCAAGGGCTTTCACACCTCTCACTTCACACTTCAGTGCTAATTGAAGATAGTACTAGCACGCTTGGAAGTATAATATCTAGGTTATTGTAATGGCATTTACTTCTTGGCTTTAAACATTGTTTCAGATTGAACRTTACTCACTYAGTTCCAGGTTGGATGGTATGTTWAGGTTTCTGCTGTGCTTCTTCTGCTGGTTGTTGGTTTTCCAAAAATAGGTCCTTATGAAAAAAGTGGAACAAGTATTTAAGTTTATCTAACTCTAAATCTGGTATTTTTTTACAGAAATGTTCAGGAGCTCATGACCTCTCTCTAATCTCTCTCTCTCCCTACATCTCTCTCTCTCTATCTCAAGAAACAAGCGGGAAATAAACAAGGGAAAAAAACAAAAAATGAACAGTAAAGCCATTTCAAATGTTAAATTATGGCTATGTATAATGTTGTAACAATGTTCAAATAGTTGAAGTACGAAAGAGAMAATAAATAAACAGATAAATATAGTTTGTTATTACAATGGTGTGTTTGTTCTTTAGTGGTTTCCCTTTCTTGTGGCAACAGGTCACAAAATCTTGCTGCTGTGAAGGCACACTGGTGGTATTTCACCTAATAGATATCGGAGTTTATCAAGATTCTATTTGTTTTCAAATTCTTTGTGRGTCTGTGTAATCTGAGGGAAATATGTGTCTCTAATATGGTCATACATTTGGCCAAAGGTTAGGAAGTGCAGCTCGGTTTCCACCTCATGATGGGGTGGAAACATAGCCTGTCTATCTCTTGAGAGCCATTCATTTTGGGTCAGTCACAATTGTAAGGTATTCTGCTACTGTGTACTCTCTGTTTAGGGCCAAATAATATTCCAGTTTGCTACATTTTTTGTTGATTCTTTCCAAGGTGTCAAAGTAATAACGGTTCTGTTTTCTCATGATTTGGATCGTGTCCTCATTGTATTGCGCTCCGGTGCTATGAGGTCTTTGGTGTTTGTGCGGCAGAAGCCCCATGACCGGCTGCTTAGGGACTTTTCTCCAGGTTCATCCTCTCTTAGTGATGCTTTGTTATGAAAAGTTTGGAATCGTTCTTTAGGTTGGTTGTAGAATTTAACAGCTCATTTGGATTTGATAAACAGGGGGTATCGGTCTCGTTTCTGTTCTGCATGCTTTTTGTGTTTTAGTTGTACACAGAGGATATTTTGCAGAAATTCTGCTGCAGAGTCTCAAGTTGCGTGTTGTTCATTTCTGTGAATTCTTGGTTGGTGGACCCAACCGTACAGCCCTATAAAGGTGCAATTGGCTTCTATAAAACTGATTCAATATATTTTAGCCAGATCCGTAGATGGTATGTCAACATTGTATTTCGCTTTTTGATGGATAGAAGTCCGTTCTGCCTTGTTGTTCAGATCGTTTAACTTTCTGAACCACGCCATCCGGAATCGGATAATTAGTGTCACCGACGCTGAACGTAGCATATGGCTAGCATAGCACCACAGGGTAAATAATATTACTAGAAATATTCATATTCATAAAATCCACAATGCAATATTGCAAAACGACAGCTTAGCCTTTTGTTATTCACCTGTGTGCCTCAGATTTTTGAAATTAGCTTTACCATGACAAAGCAATAAGGTTTTGTGTAAGTTTATCGATCGCTCGCACAAACAAACATAAGTTACACCTAGCAAATAACTTGGTCGACGAATCAGAAATGCAATCAATAATTTCGTTTAACCTTGATACTTCCGAATGTTTCACTCACGAATGCCAGTAGAACAACAAATGTTTCCTTTTGTTCCATAAAGATATTTTTATATCCAAAGACCTCCGTTAGTTTGATGACGTTTCCCAGCGAACTCCACGGAAAGAGCGTCAGGACAACGCCGACAAAAATTCCAAATTATATCCATAATGTCCACAGAAACATGTCAAACGTTTTTTATAATCCATCCTCAGGGTGTTTTTCAAATATCTATTCGACAATATATCAACCGGGACAGTTGGCTTTTCACTAGGACCAGGAGTAACAATGGCTGCCTTTCCCTTTTGCGCACAACTCACTCTGAGAGCCCCCACCTATCCACTTACGCAATGTGGTCGTTCACGCTCATTCTTCAAAATAAAAGCCTGAAACTATGTCTAAATGCTGTTGACACCTTAGGGAAGCCATAGAAAAAGAAGTSTGGTTGATATCCCTTTATATGGGCAATAGGGATGCATAGGAACAGAGAGGTTTCAAAAACAGGGAMACTTCCTGATTGGATTTTCCTCCGGTTTTCGCCTGCAATATCAGTTCTGTTTAACTCACAGACAATATTAAGACAGTTTTGGAAACTTTAGAGTGTTTTCTATCCTAATCTGACAATTATATGCATATTCTAGTTTCGGGGGCTGAGAAATAGGCAGTTTCAAATGGGTACGTTTTTTWGCCAAAAATKAAAATACCGCCCCCTAGTCTTAAGAAGTTTTAACAGCTTTGTGGAAGTTACCTGTGGTGCCCATGTTAAGGCCAAGGTATGTATCGTTTTTTGTGTGCTCTAAGGTAATGGTGTCTAGATGGAATTTGTATTTGTGGTACTGGCGACTGGACCTTTTTTGGAACACCATTATTTTGGTTTTACTGAGATTTACTGTCAGGGCCCAGGTCTGGAAGAATCTGTACAGAAGATCTAGGTGCTGCTGTATGGCCTCCTTYGTTGGTGACAGAAGCACCAGATCATCAGCAAACAGTAAACATTTGACTTCAGATTCTAGTAGGGTGAGGCCGGGTGCTGTACCCTCGCCAATTCATWKATATATATGTTGAAKAGTGTGGGGCTTAAACTGCATCCTTGTCTCACCCCACAGCCCYGTKRGAAGAAAATGGTGTATTGTTTGCCACTTTTAACAGCACACTTGTTGTTTGTGTACATAGATTTTATAATGTCATATGTTTTTCCACCAACACCTCTTTCCATCAATTTGTATGGCAGACCCTCATGCCAAATTGAGTCAAAGGCTTTTTTGAAATCAACAAAGCATGAGAAGACTTTGCCTTTGCCTTTGTTTTGGTTTGTTTGTWTGTCAATTAGGGTGTGCAGGGTGAATACATGGTCTGTCGTACGATAATTTGGTAAAAAGCCAATTTGACATTTGCTCAGTACATTGTTTTCACTGAGGAAATGTACGAGTCTGCTGTTAATGATAATGCAGAGGATTTTCCCATGGTTGCTGTTGATGAATATCCCACAGTAGTTAATAGGGTTATTTTGTGGATTGGGGTGATCAGTGCTTGGTTGCAAATGTTGGGGAAGATGCCAGAGCTAAGGATGATGTTAATAAAGAGTTTAAGTATAGCCAATTGGAATTTGTTGTCTGTATATTTGATAATTTCATTGATGATACCATCAACACCACAGGCCTTTTTGGGTTGTAGGGTTTTTATTTTGTCCTCTAGTTCATTCAAGGTAATTGGATAATCCACTGGGTTCTGGTAGTCTTTAATAGTTGATTCTAAGATTTGTATTTGATCATGTTTTTGCGGTTTGTTCTTTGTTATAGAGCCAACAAGATTGGAGAAGTGGTTTATCCATTCATCTCCATTTTGGATAGATAATTCTTTGTGTTGTTGTTTGTTTAGTGTTGTCCATTTTTCCCAGGAGAGGTTAGATTCTATGGATTCTTCAATTACATGGAGCTGATTTCTGACGTGCTGTTCATTCATTTTCCATAGTATATTTCTGTATTGTTTTAGTGATTCACCATAGTGAAGGCATAGACTCAGGTTTTCTGGGTCTCTATGTTTTTGGTTGGACAGGTTTCTCAATTTATTTCTTAGATTTCTGCATTCTTCATCAAACCATTTGTCATTGTTGATCGTTTTCCATTTGAGATTTTTTGATTTGATAGGGAAGCTAAGAGGTCAAATATACTGTTAAGATTTTCTACTGCCAAGTTTACACCTTCACTATTACAGTGGGATGTTTTGTCCAGGAAGTTGTTTAAAAGGGATTGAATTTATTGTTGCCAAATTTCCACACTGCATTCCTTCCATCTATAGCATTTCTTAATATTTCTAATTTCCTATGGCTTTGATGCCTCATGATTGAGTATTGCTCTGTTCAAGTAGACTGTGATTTTGCTGTGATCTGACAAGGGTGTCAGTGGGCTGACTGAACGCTCTGAGTGATCAAATAGTCTACAGTATTACTGCCAAGAGATGAGCTATAGGTGTACCTACCATAGCAGTCCCCTCGAAGCCTACCATTGACTATGTACATACCCAGCGTGCAATAGAGCTGCAGGAGTTGTGACCCRTTTTTGTTTGATATGTTGTCAAAGTTGTGCCTAGGGGGGCTTATGGGGAGGGAATGCTGTCACCTMCAGGCAGGTGTTTGTCCCCCTGTGTGCTGAGGGTGTCAGGTTCTTGTCCGGTTCTGGCATTTAGGTCGCCACAGACTAGTACATGTCCCTGGGCCTGGAAATTATTGATTTCCTCGGCAAGGATGGAGAAGCTGTCTTCATTAAAGTATGGGGATTCTAGTGGGGGGATATAGGTAGCACAGAGAAAATTTTTCTCTGTTAAGATAATTTCCTTTTGAACTTCTGGCCAAATGTAAAATGTTCCTGTTTTTCATTATTTACTAGTGAGTTAGGTCTGCTCTATACCAAATTAGCATAGCCCCCTGAGTCCCTTCCGTGTTTCCCACCTGGTAGTTTGGTGGATGGGACTACCAGCTCTCTGTAACTAGAGGACAACCAGTGGGTCCATCTCCTCTATACCATGTTTCTGTTGGATGACAATGTCTGTATTCGGATTTCTTTGATGAAGTCCAGGTTCCTGCTCTTTAGGCCAAGGCAGATGACCTCCAGGCCTTGGATATTCCAGGATGGAGATAGTGAGGGCTTTGTGTTCCATAAAGTGTCCAATGTTGTTGATCATGTGGTTTGGCCTCAGGCCAGTAAATGTGAGCAGAGCCTGCTGAGATCTGGCACATGCCATTGGCTTGGGCTAGTGTAAGAGTGGGGGTTGGGCCTGGTTGCCCGCGCTCAACGGCCTGGGCATATATGTGACTTTCCATGTTGAGGCTCTCTTTGCGGGAGTGGTGGGAATGGGAATGGGCAGGAGGGGAATAGGTCTGATCTGAGGGGGCCTAAATGGGGTGTGGCGTGGTTGACTTGGGGGGGGGGGGGGGTGTATGTGAATGGTGGTGGTGTGGGTCTGGATGTAGGTCCTCTCGACGTGACTCCTCTATATGTATTGGTCCGGGCTGGGGGGTCCCGCTGGTCTGGGAGAGTGTCTCGCTGGTCTGGGCAGGGTGTATATTGATCTGTTGCTCCTGTGTGAAGTGGTGGGGCTGCGTTTGAGAGCAATGTCCTTTAGGGTTCGAGCGAAGATGGGCACTGCTGCCTTGTATAGGTGGACCTGGTCGTAAAGTCTGTTCAAGTCCAGGGTGGAGGTGTGGAACACATTTGGTTTTGAGGCACATTCACTCTCTCTGTCTGTCTCCCTCTATCTCTCTCGCTCTCTCTTTCGCTGTCTCTCTCGCTTTCTACTTCTCTCTCTCTCTCTGTATTTCTATCGTTGTCTCTGTCTCTCTCTTTTTCTAGTGTAGTACACAGTGCTGAGTCATTGTAGTCCTCATCCACAGCTCGATTAAACTGTACAATGTTCATTTGAAATATTTGGTTTTATATAGAAACTGTGCGCAGAAGTAAACAACGTATATCCTACTGGGCAGCACAGATAGAGGGTCTTGCTGCTGTTGCTTTGTTCAAACAGCAAAGTGTTGCTTTGTTCAAATAACAATCTGCTTGTTGTTGATATTGTGACCTTGAGTACAGAGTTAACTCCGTCACTGCTGATATAGCCCCATAACCTTGCCCAGTTACTTGTGCAGTACACTACTCTTGGCTCATGCTGCTTCCATATTAACCCTTATTATGATATCTATGGGTCCACTATTAACCTCTTCACTGCTCTGGTACTCCCCCATAACCCTCCCATGGACAAAGGTACTACTACACCTCACTATTCTGTTGGCTTATTGTGAACCTCCATATTAACCCTCTATGGGGCTTCAGAGTGAACTGACGTATCCCCATAACCCTGCTCAGGCCCTGGAGCTAGACAAAGCAGGCCTTTCACACACACTTCCAGGAAAACTGGCATCAAGGGGCCAAGCACTGCCTTTATTAGTCTATGGAATATCTCATAGGACCCTTGTTTTACAACATACACACAGTTATTAGTGGATATTAGTCTACATAAGGAGAAAGGCCCCATAGGCCCCTATCTAACAACAAACAACACCCTGGATAACTCTGACAAACACAATGTGTTATGGCTACGGGACCATCTAGCCTGTGAACCAGAATGGAAGTGGCAGCACATTCAGGCTCTTTAGTGTGTATCTCTAGAAGTATGACATGGTCAATGTTTCCATCCTTACCCTTTATGGGGATGGACATCTTAGCTTTCTTGTAAAATCTATATGGTTTCATACCTAGAAAACACACCTGCATGTTCAGTGCTTTCAGAAAGTATTCTCTTTAGAGGAAACCCATTTTATTTATTTTTTATTTTTATTTCACCTTTATTTAACCAGGTTGGCCAGTTGAGAACAAGTTCTCGTTTACAACTGAAACCTGGCCAATATGAAGCAAAGCAGTGCGACACAAACAACAGAGTTACACATAAACAAAGGTACAGTCAATAACACAATTGAAAAATCTATGTACAGTGTGTGCAAATGTAGAAGAGTAGGGAGATAAGGCAATTGTCTCCCGGGTGGCGCAGTGGTCTAGGGCACTGCATCGCAGTGCTAGCTGCGCCACCAGAGTCTCTGGGTTCGCGCCCAGGCTGGGCTGGGTTCGCGCCCAGGCTCTGTCGCAGCCGGCCGCAACCGGGAGATCCGTGGGGCGACGCACAATTGGCATAGCGTCGTCCGGGTTAGGGAGGGTTTGGCCGGTAGGGAGGGTTTGGCCGGTAGGGATATCCTTGTCTCAGTATGTAAAAATGTAATAAAATGTATGCACTCTACTGTAAGTCGCTCTGGATAAGAGCGTCTGCTAAATGACTAAAATGTAATGTAAATGTAATAAATAGGCCATAGAGGTGAAATAATTACAATTTAGCATTAACACTGGAGTGATAGATGTGCAGATGATGATTTGCAAGTAGAGATACTGGGGTGCAATAGAGCAAGAGGGTAWGTAATAATATGGGGATGAGGTAGTCGGGTGTGCTATTTATAGATTGGCTATGTACAGGTACAATGATCGGTAAGCTGCTCTGACAGCTGATGCTTAAAGTTAAAGAGGAAGATATAAGACTCCAGCTTCAGTGATTTTTGCAATTCGTTCCAGTCATTGGCAGCATAGAACTTGGAAGGAAAGGCTGCCAAAGGAAGTGTTGGCTTTGGGGATGACCAGTGAAATATACCTGCTGGAGCGTGTGCCATGCTCACTGAGTGTGTACATAGTCAAAGCTATCCTTAATTTTGGGTCAGTCACAGTGGTCAGGTATTCTGCTACTGTGTACTCTCTGTTGGGGTGCAAATAACATTCCAGTTCACTCGTTTTTTTTGTTGATTCTTTCAAATGTGTCAAGTAATTATCTTTTTGTTTTCTCAAGATTTGGTTGGGTTTAATTGTGTTGCTGTCCTGGGGCTCTGTGGGGTCTGTTTGTGTTTGTGAGCAGAGTCTCCGTCCCAGCTGGCAGAGGGGACAAACATGCATGTACAGTGCCTTCAGAAAGTATTCACACCCGTATACTTTTTCCACCTGTTGTTGTGTTACAGCCTGAATTTAAAATGTAGTAAATTTAGATTTTTTTGTTACTGGCCTACACACAATACTCCATAAAGTCAATGTGGAATTATGTTTGTAGAAATGCTTACAAATTCATAAAACGTGAAAAGCTGCGACGTCTTGAGTCCATCAGTATTCAACCCCTTTGTTATGGCAAGCCCATATAAGTTCAGGTGTAAAAATGTGCATAGCAAGTCACATAATAAGTTGCATGGACTCACTATGTGCGCAATATTAGTGTTTAATATGATTTGTTTAATGAATACCTCATCTCTGTACCCCACACATACAATTATCTGTATGGTCCCTCAGTCGAGCAGTGAATTTGAAACACAGATTCAACCACAAAGACCAGGAGGTTTTTCAATGCCTCGCAAAGAAGGGCACCTATTGGTAGAGGGGTAAAAAAAAAAAAACAGACAATGAATATCTCTTTGAGCGTGGTGAAGTTATTAATTACACTTTAGATGGTGTACACTACATTACCAAAAGTATGTGGACACCTGCTCATTCCAAAATCATGGGCACTAATATGGAGTTTGTCCCCCCTTTGTTGCCTCCACTCTTCTGGGAAGGCTTTCCACTAGATGTTGGAACATTGCTGTGGGGACATGCTTCCATTCAGCCACAAGAGCATTTGTGAGGTCGGACACTGATGTCTGGCGATTAGGCATGGCTCAGAGTTGTCATTCCAATTCATCCCAAAGGTGTTCGAAGGGGTTGAGGTCAGGGCTCTGTGCAGGCCAGTCAAGTTCTTACACACTGATCCAACAAACCACTTCTGTATGGACCTCGCTTTGTGCACCAGGGAATTGTCATTTTGAAATAGGAAAGGGCCTTCCCCAAAGTACTGCCACAAAGTTGGAAGCACAGAATCTTCTAGAATGTTATTGTATGCGGTAGCGTTAAGATTGTCCTTCACTGGAACTAAGGGGCGTAGCCTGAACCATGAAAAACAGCCCCAGACCATTATTCCTCCTCCACCAAACTTTACAGTTGGCACTATGCATTGGGGCAGGTAGCATTCTCCTGCCATCCGCCAAACCCAGATTCATCCGTCGGACTGCCAGATGGTGAAGCGTGATTCATCACTCCAGAGAGCTCGTTTTCAATACAAAGTGTTATGTTTGGGGAAAATCCAATAAAGCACATTACTGAGTACCACTCTCCATATTTTCAAGCATAGTCATGGCTGCATCATGTTGTGGATATGCTTGTAATCGTTAAGGACTGGGGAGTTTTTCAGGAAAAAGAATCTACTGAATGGAGCTAAGCACAAGCAAAATCCTAGAGGAAAACATGGTTCTGTTTGCTTTCCACCAGACACCAGAAATTAATTCACCATTCAKCAGGAATAATCTTAATAAATCTACTTGAAAATCTATGGCAAGACCTGAAAATGGTTGTTTAACAATGATCAACAACCAAAACATTGAAGACACTACAAGTTTGCATTTACTGCTGTAACAACATACTGGTCAAATTAAGATCTATATGTGTCTTTTCCTTTCATATAAACACTGAAAACTGGCCTTGTAAAGAATCATTCCTGCCTGGCTTTTAAAGTACATGAATTTCTGAGTCCTTGGTTAGAATACACCATGTCTGTAGCTACACTAAGCTCTCTCTCTATGATCACTTCTCTCCTGTATAATTATTTTGCGGCTTGTCTTGCAGTATTACTTAACGACCTTGATTTAAACAGAATGGAKGATTTGGAGTGTATTTTTATCACAGGATTCCTTCTTTTCACTTTGTCATACAGGCCAGTAATGTGGAATGCAATGTTGTTGATCCTCTGTATTTCCTTAGCTTTGTGGTGGCAGCATCATGTTATGAGTATGCTTGTCACCGACAGGGGCATAGTAGTTTGTCAGGATCAAAATAAATATGAAAGGAGCAAAGCCCAGGTAAAAAGTTAGAAGAAACCCTGCCTCAGTCTTCTGAATATCTAACCCTCAGATATAGTTTTTTCCCCCAGCGAGACAGTTACTTAAATGTAAATGCCAAAGACACACCAGAATGGCTTTTCAATAGGTGTTGAGTGTTCCTAAATGGTCCTTTCTCAGTCCTGACTTACAYATGCTTGAAAATCAGAGAAAAGGTTGAGGTCCATCAAGGTCCATCAATGATTCCCAACCAAATTTCTGACCATTTTTGACAAAAATAATACATGCGTGTTGCCCTAAGAGATGTGCGAAGCTGGTAGAATCTCATTCAAAATTATTCACAGCTGCAATGGCTGCCAAATGTACTTCCACCAATTATTAACTATGGGGTGTAAAGACATCTTTGTTAAAACAATATATATATAAACTCAGCAAAAAAAGAAACGTCTTCTCACTGTCAACTACGTTTATTTTCAGCAAACTTAATTAACATGTGTAAATATTTGTATGAACAAAACAAGATTCAACAACTGAGACATAAACTGAACAAGTTCTACAGACATGTGACTAACAGAAATGGAATAATGTGTCCCTGAACAAAGGGGGTCAAAATCAAAAGTAACAGTCAGTATCTGATGTGGCCACCAGCTGCATTAAGTACTGCAGTGCATCTCCTCTTCATGGACTGCACCAGATTTGCCAGTTCTTGCTGTGAGATATTACCCCACTCTTCCACCAAGACACCTGCAAGTTCCCGGACATTACTGGGGGGAATGGCCCTAGCCCTGGGATTGAGATCCGGGCCCTTCGCTGGCTATGGCAGAACACTGACATTCCTGTCTTGCAGGAAATTATGCAGAGAATGAGCAGTATGGCTGGTGGCATAGTCATGCTGGAGGGTCATGTCAGGATGAGCCTGCAGGAAGGGTACCACATGAGGGAGGAGGATGTCTTCCCTGTAACGCACAGTGTTGATATTGGCTGCAATGACAACAAGCTCAGTCCAATGATGCTGTGACACACCGCGACAGACCATGACGGACCCTCCACCTCCAAATTGATCCCGCTCCAGAGTACAGGCCTCGATGTAACGCTCATTCCTTCGACGATAAACGCGAATCCGACCATCACCCCTGGTGAGACAAAACCGCAAATCGTCAGTGAAGAGCACCTTTTGCCAGTCCTGTCTGGTCCAGCGACGGTGGGTTTGTGCCCATAGGCAACATTGTTGCCGGTGATGTCTGGTGAGGACCTAGCTTCAACAGGCCTACAAGCCCTCAGTCCAGCCTCTCTCAGTCTATTGTGGACAGTCTGAGCACTGACGGAGGGATTGTGCGTTCCTGGTGTAACTCGGGCAGTTGTTGTTGCCATCCTGTACCTGTCCCGCAGGTGTGATGCTCAGATGTACCGATCCTGTGCAGGTGTTCAAATCAAATCAAATCATATTTTATTGGTCACATACACATGGTTAGCAGATGTTAATGCGAGTGTAGCGAAATGCTTGTGTTGTTACACGTGGTCTGCCGCTGCGAGGACGATCAGCTGTCTGTCCTGTCTCCCTGTAGCGCTGTCTTAGGCGTCTCACAGTAGGAACATTGCAATTTATTGCCCTGACCACATCTGCAGTCCTCATGCCTCCTTGCAGCATGCCTAAGGCACGTTCACGCAGATGAGCAGGGACCCTGGGCATCTTTCTTTTGGTGTTTTTCAGTGTCAGTAGAAAGGCCTCTTTAGTGTCTTAAGTTTTCATAACGTTGACCTTAAATGCCTACTTTCTGTAAGCTGTTAGTGTCTTAATGACCGTTCCACAGGTGCATGTTCATTAATTGTTTATGGTTTATTGAACTGGCATTGTAAACAGTGTTTAAACCTTTTACAATGATGATCTGTGAAGATATTTTGATTTTTACAAGTTATCTTTGAAAGACAGGGTCCTGAAAAAGGGACGTTTATATACAGTACCAGTCAAACGTTTGGACACTTACTCATTCAAGGGTTTTTCTATAATTTCCCTATTTTCTACATTGTAGACATCGAAACTATGAAACAAAACATATGGAATCATGTAGTAACCAAAAAAGTGTAAAACAAACTAATGAACTAATCCTCTACAGCAGAGGTAACTCTTGGTCTTCCTTTCCTGTGGCGGTCCTCATGAGAGCCAGTTTCATCATAGCGCTTGATGGTTTTTGCAACTGCACTTGAAGAAACTTTCAAAGTTCTTGAAATGTTCCGTATTGCCTGACCTTCATGTCTTTATTGTAATGGACTGTCATTTCTCTTTACTTATTTTAGTTTTTTCTTGCCATAATATGGTCTTTACCAAATTGGGCTATCTTCTGTATACCCAACCCTACCTTGTCACAACACAACTGATTGGCTCAAACGCATTAAAACGTTCCATAAATACATTTTTAACAAGCCACACCTGTTAATTGAAATGCATTCCAGGTGACTACCTCATGAAGCTGTTTGAGAGAATGCCAAGAGTGTGCAAAGCTGTCATCAAGCAAAGTGTGGCTACTTTGAAGAATCTGAAATGTAAAATATATTTTGATTTGTAACACTTTTTTGGTTACTTAAAACTTCTTGTCAATAGGGGGGGCCATTTCGACTTTGTAAAAATYCGTTCCCAAATTAAACTGCCTCGTACTCAATTCTTGCTCGTACAATATGCATATTATTATTACTATTGGATAGAAAACACTCTCTAGTTTCTAAAACCGTTTGAATTATATCTGTGAGTAAAACAGAACTCAAGTTGCAGCTAACTTCCTGTCAGGAAGTGAGAAATCTGAAATCGATGCTCTGTTCCAGGGTCAGTTTATTAAATTGCATGTGATCTATGAGTCGACATGCACTGCATGCGATTTCCCCTAGATGTCAGTAAGCAGTGAGAATTGGAATTGTGTTGCTAGGCAGATCTGAGGCCATATAAAGGGTCATGGAACCGGAGGTGCGCTCTTTTCGACGTTCGTCATGGCGCAGAGGAGGACCTCAGGATGGCATTCTGAAAGCTCTCGTTATAGGCCTTAGATATATCCGGCTCTGATTTTATTCGATATAGGTGTTAAAGACATCATAATGTAGTTATTTTAAACCGAGTTATATCAGTTTATATCAGTATATTGCGATTTTCGGATATTTCTTTGTCCTGCGTTATGGTGAGTTGGACACGTCTTCGCCACATGGCTAATGTTTGCTGCTAATTSCTAAGTTGAAGACGRCAWTCYACAACCGAGCAACGATGRTTCTGGACAAAGGACCACTTGCMCAAGATTCTGATGGAAGCTCATCAAAAAGTAAGAACTATTTATGATGTTAATTCGTTGTTMTGTTGAAAAATGTAAAACTATTATTCGGCCATKAATTTCGGTGCGGTCTCGCTTTAGYGCACGCTGTATGTCGTAGTAACGWYAATTTWAAAAATCTAWCACAGCGGTTGCATTAAGAACTAATGTATCTTTCATTTGCTGTCCAACCTGTATTTTTTAGTCAAGTTTACGATTAGTTATTGATTAGATTAGGTGCCTCTCCAAGATGGCGCCGGGCAGATTGCTTGAAGTTTGGCTGCTATTCTCATTGTATAACCACGATTTGTGCCGCTAAATATGCACATTTTCGAACAAACAATATATGTATTGTGTAATATGATGTTATAGGACTGTCATCTGAAGAAGTTTGAGAAGGTTAGTGAAAAAATTAATATCTTTTGCTGGTTTATTCGTTATCGCTACTGTTGGCTTGAATCAATGCTGTTGTGTTGTTGGCTATTGTAGTAAGCTAATATAATGCTAAATTGTGTTTTCGCTGTAAAACACTTAAAGAATCTGAAATATTGGCTGGATTCACAAGATCTTTGTCTTTCATTTGCTGTACATTGTGTATTTTTCATAAATGTTTTATGATGAGTATTTAGGTAATTCACGTTTGCTCTCTGTAGTTATTCTAATTGCTTTGGTGAGAGTTGTGATGGTGGCTGCAATGTAAAACTATGATTTATACCTGAAATATGCAAATTTTTCGAACAAAACATATGCTATACAATAAATATGTTATCAGACTGTCATCTGATGAAGTTGTTTCTTGGTTAGTGACTATTTATATCTTTATTTGGTCGAATTTGTGATAGCTACCTATGCAGGAAAAAAATGGTGGGAAAAAAAAGTTGTGTCTTTTGCTATGGTGGTTAGCTAATAGAAATACATATTGTGTCTTCCCTGTAAAACATTTAAAAAATCAGAAATGATGGCTGGATTCACAAGATGTGTATCTTTCATTTGGTGTCTTGGACKTGTGATTTCATGAACATTTTATTATATGATATCCCTGTGGCTTTAGGCTAGGCTATGCTAGTCAGCTTTTTTRATGGGGGGGATCCCGGATCCGGGTTTGTGACTCGTTAGAGGTTAATGATTCCATGTGTGTTATTTCATAGTTTTGATTACAATGTAGAAAATAGTAATAAAGAAAAATCCTTGAATGAGTAGGTGTGTCCAAACATTTGACCAGTACTGTATATCATTTTGAACATTTTCTAGAATTGTTCTTATACTTTGAAAACATAAAACATATTTTAGGCAGCAAAATGTGAAGTGCAAGGGGTGTGTAGACTTTCACTAAGCACTGCAGTGTACAAGGCTAGCTAAGTCTAACTTCCACCAGCCATGTGTTGCATCACACCATCTATGGCTTTTCAACCTTCAGAGCTATCTATCTAACAGAATTCAGAGTTTTCTTTTATGGAAGCTTCTCTAATGCCAAACATGTAACGTGTGTTGTACCGCAGGACAGCTCTCTAGGCCCTCTACTCTTTTCTATTTTTACCTTTGACCTGCCACTGGCATTAAACAAAGCATATGTGTCCATGTGTGCTGATGATACAACCATATACTAGCAAACAACCACAGCTAATGAAGTCACTGAAAACCTTAAAGAGTTGCAGTCTATGCAATGGGTGGCCAGAAATAAACTGGTCATCAGCATCTCTAAAACTAAGAGCGTTGTATTTGGTACAAATCATTCCCTAAATTCTAGACCTCAGCTGAATCTGGTAATGAATGTTGAGGCTGTTGAACAAGTCGCTCCCGAGTGGCACAGAGGTCTAAGGCACTGCAAGAGGCATCACTACAGACCCTGGTTCAATCCCGGGCTGTGTCACAACCGTCCGTGATTGGGAGTCCCATAGTGCGGCGCACAATTGGTCCAGCATTATGGAGGATAGGGTTTGGCCACGGTAGGCAGTCATTGTAAATGACTTGCCTAGTTATATAAAATTAAAATAAAGGAGACTAAATTACTTGTTGTTACCTTAGATTGTAAACTGTCATGGTTAATACATACATAATGGTTGTAAAGATGGGGAGAGGTCTGCCTGTAATAAAGTGCTGCAAGGAAAGACCTAGTAAAGCTCCAATTGGCCCAGAACAGAGCGGCATGTCTTGCTCTTCACTGTAATCAGAGGGCTGATATAAATACTATGCATGCCAGTCTCTATTGGCTAAGAGTTGAGGAGAGAGTGACTGTATCACTTCTTTGTATAAGAAACAATGTGTTGAAAATTTCAAATTGTTTGCATAATGAACTTACACACAGCTCTGACACACATACCTACCACACCAGACATGCCACCAGGGGTCTTTTCACAGTACCCAAACCCAGAACAAATTCAAGAAAGCGTACAGTACAATATAGAGCCATTATTGCATGGAACTCCGTTCCACCTCGTATTGCACAAATATACAGCAATCCTGGTTCCTCCCCTATTTGACCTAGATATTTTGTATGTATTCATATGTAGGCTATGTGTGCCTTTAACAAAAATATGTAGTTCTGTACTTGAGCTGTTCTTTCTTATTAACGTTCTGTATTATGTCATGTTTCATGTTTTGTGTGGACCCCAGGAAGGGTAGCTGCTGCTTTTGCAACAGCTAATGGGGATTCTAATAAAATACCAAAATGCCATCTCTACTGTGTGTGGGAGACTGACTGGGAGTTAGTCACTGAGAGAGAGAAGCAGGATCTGTGCCAGTTGAGTGCTGCTCCTAATTGCAGTAAAGTGATTCAGCGTTATGTATTCCAAATTCTGTCTGAGTCATCTGTTGTTGTTGTCAGTGTGTGCGTTGGTGGCATCTTTTTGTGATGATTCGCTGATATACGGTGGTCTTTTGCAAGCATAAAAACAGTGCAAGGGTTTTGCCAACTTTTGCGTGAGCCAGTGAAGTTCAATAGAAGACATCTGTTTGCAGTATGATGCTAAATGTTGCTTCCCCATGATAATTAATTCCTTGAATGCAGATATACCTAGATATTGTCACATTTGGTGGCTCATCTATTGAAAAAGTGTCATCCTACAAATACCTAGGTATTTGATTGGATGACAAGGTGTCCTTTAAAGTTCATCGGGATAATCTTGTGACAAAGCTTACATTTTTTTCCCCCGTAATAAGGCTTGCTTCCCGCTCTGTAATTGATTATGGTGACTTGGTGTATATGCATGCAGCCTCCTCCGTCTTACAGAGACTGGACTCTGTTTATCATGCATCCTTGCACTTTATTACAAATGYCAAGTCACTCACCCACCATTGCACATTGTATCAAATGATAGGTTGGACCTCACTTTATATGCGCAGAAAGATACATTTGTATGTGTTCATCTACAAAGGCCTTTTGGGTAAACTCCCTCTTTACCTCTGTAGTCTGGTCTCCTTCACCAACAGCAGGTAAACTCCCTCTTTACCTCTGTAGTCTGGTCTCCTTCACCAACAGCAGGTAAACTCCCTATTTACCTCTGTAGTCTGGTCTCCTTCACCAACAGCAGGTAAACTCCCTATTTACCTCTGTAGTCTGGTCTCCTTCACCACCAGCAGTTACCATACCCGGTCTGCTAGGTGGTTGACACTTAAAGTCCCCAGGTCATTCACAGCACTAGGCAAGACTGCATTCTCTTATTTTGCACCAGATGCATGGAATAATCTACAATCCATGCTTAATCTAGATATGTTAGTGCCACTGAATGAATTTAAAATATTGAAGGGAGACTCTGTTACAGAGGAGTGTAAATGCTTTTATTAGGCTGGATCATGTTGTTGTATTTTTTAAAAAGTCTTTATTTAACTAGGCAAGTCAGTTAAGAACACATTCTTAATTTCAATGATGGCCTAGGAACAGTGGGATAACTGCCTTGTTCAGGGGCAGAACGACACACTTTTACCTTGTCAGCTCATGGATTCGATTTTGCAACCTTTCAATTAACCTCTAACCTCTAGGCTACCTGCTGCCCCAATTGTATTGTTTGTTGTATGTTTTAATTATGTAATGTATTGACTGTTGCTGCTGCCTTGGCCAGGTCTCACCTGAAAAAGAGACTGAGTCTCAATGGGCTTTTTCTGGTTAAATAAAGGTTAAATGAAGAAAATATGTTGTGTTTGTTAAAACTTCTTATGGCTGCAATCCCGTTAACGGGATCGATATGACAACAGCCAGTGAAAGTGCAGGGAGCCAAATTCAAACAACAGAAATCTAATAATTAAAATTCATCAAACATACATGTMTCTTATACCATTTGAAAGGTAATCTTGTTGTTAATCCCACCAAAGTATCCGATTTCAAATAGGCTTTACAGCGAAAGCACCACAAACGATTATGTTAGGTCACCACCAAGTCACAGAAAAATTCAGCCATTTTTCCCGCCAAAGAGAGGAGTCACAAAAAAGACAAATAGAGATAAAATGAATCACTAACCTTTGATGATCTTCATCAGATGACACTCATAGGACTTCATGTTACACAATACATGTATGTTTTGTTCGGTAAAGATCATATTTATATAAACAAATCTGAGTTTACATTGGCGTGTTACGTTCACTAGTTTCAAATCCAGTGGTTTTTGCTTAGCCACATCAATTTTACAGAAATACTCATCATAAATGTTGATGAAAATACAATTGTTACACATGGAATTATAGATATACCTCTCCTTAATGCAACCTTAATGCAAAATACAAACCAGCCCCGTCGTGGACCAGGATGTCTTGCTCCCAGACAGGCTAAATAACTTTTTTGCTCGCTTTGAGGACAATACAGTGCCACTGACACGGCCCGCTACCAAAACCTGCGGGCTCTCCTTCACTGCAGCCGAGGTGAGTAAAACATTTAAACGTGTTAACCCTCGCAAGGCTGCAGGCCCAGACTGGAATTTTTTCTAAGCGCCGTTCTCAGATTATTGCATGGTTTGCTTTTTCCGTAAAGTTTTTTGAATTCTGACACAAATCAAATCAAATCAAATCAAATTGTATTTGTCACATACACATGGTTAGCAGATGTTAATGCGAGTGTAGCGAAATGCTTGTGCTTCTAGTTCCGACAATGCAGTAATAACCAACAAGTAATCTAACTAACAATTCCACTACTACCTTATACACACAAGTGATAAGGGATAAAGAATATGTACATAAAGATATATGAATGAGTGATGGTAAGAACGCATAGGCAAGATGCAGTAGATGGTATAGAGTACAGTATATACATATGAGATGAGATATGTAGGTATGTAAACATAAAGTGGCATAGTTTAAAGTGGCTAGTGATACCTGTATTACATAAGATGGCAAGATGCAGTAGATGATATAGAGTACAGTATATACATATACATATGAGATGAGTAATGTAGGTATGTAAACATTATATTAAGTGGCATTGTTTAAAGTGGCTAGTGGTACATTTTTACATAATTTCCATCAATTCCCATTATTAACCTCTAACGAGCCTCTACCCCGGGTCCGGGACACCCCCCATCCCCCCACACACTGATTAGCATAGCTAGCATAGCTTCACAGTAGATAGTAGCATCTAAATATCATTAAATCACAAGTCCAAGACACCAGATGAAAGATACAGATCTTGTGAATAAGCCACCATTTCAGATTTTTAAAATGTTTTACAGGGAAGACAAAATATGTAAATCTATTAGCTAACCGTTAGCAAAATACACCACTATCTAACTCCATCAGTTTCTTACTCCTTCAGGTGCTATCACCAATTCGGCTCAACTAAGATATTGATATCCACTAACCAAGAAAAAACACTCTTCAGATGACAGTCTGATAACATATTCATTTGTATAGGATAGTTTTTGTTAGAAAAAAGTGGCATATTTCAGGTAGAAATCACAGTTTACAATTGCACCCACCATCAACAATCGACTAGAATTACTAGATAGAGCAACGTGTATGACCAATTTACTCATCATAAAACATTTCATAAAAATAGACAAAGATAGCAATGGAAAGACCGCAGTTTTGTGATTTCAGACCATATTTCAGATTTTTCTAAGCGTTTTTCAGCGAAAACACAATAAATCGATAAGTTAGCATACCACATGTGCAAACTTACCAGAGCATCGATTCCAGCCAAAGAGCGCTAATAACGTAATCACCGCCAAAAATATTAATTTTTTCACTAACCTTCTCAGAATTCTTCGCATGACACTCCTGTAACATCATTTTACAATATACATATACAGTTTGTTCGAAAGGTGCATATTTAGCCATACAAAACCGTGGTTACACAATAAAAATACTAGGAAATCAAGCCTCAATATGTCTGACGTCATCTATCAGAGTGATCTAGTTTAATTG
>NW_019943003.1:134271-147937 GCF_002910315.2 Salvelinus sp. IW2-2015 | reverse complement strand
TCAGGTAGAGGTGAGGTGTATGGCGTCCTTTGACTAGTCCTCTCAAAGCACTTCATTGATGACGGAAGTGAGTGCTACGGGCGGTAGTGCATTTAGCATCAGTTACCTTAGCTTTTCTTGGGAACAGGAACAATGGTGGCCCTCTTTGAAGCATGTGGGAACAAGCAGACTGGGATAAGGATTGATTGAATATGTCCTTAAACACACCAGCCAGCTGGTCTGCGCATGCTCTGAGGACGCGGCTGGGAATGCCAAATCTTCAATAACGTTCCAACCGGAGAATTCCATTGTCTGTAGAAAAGCCATGGAACGCAGGTCGCTATCATGTGAAATGCCCATGACCAGGACCTGGCTCTCTGCCAGACCTCTGACTCAAAGAGCTCTCATCCGGCCCCACATCACAGTAGCAGCCTCATTCAAGTTTCTAAAGACKGTTGACATCTAGTGGAAGCCTTTGAAAGTGCAACATAACCAATATCCCACTGTGTATTCAATAGGGGCTGGGTTGAAAATCAACCAACCTCAGATTTCCTGTTTGGATTTCTTCTCAGGTTTTAGCCTGCCATATGAGTTCTGTTATACTCACAGACATCATTCAAACAGTTTTAGAAACTTCAGAGTGTTTTCTATCCAATACTAATACTAATATGCATATATTAGCAACTGGGACTGAGGAGCAGGCCGTTTACTCTGGGAACCTCTGGGCACCTTTCATTCAAGCTACTCAATACTGCCCCTGCAGCCATAAGAAGTTCTTAACTCCCAATATACAATAGGTTGTAGTTGTTTCTGTTTTTAAAACCCCACTACTCTATCTATAGCACAGCTCTCCAACCCTCTTCCTGGGGAGCTACTTTAGGTTTTCACTTCAAACCCAGTTGTAACTAACCTGATTCAGTTTATCAACCAGCTAATTATTAGAATCAGATTAGGGCTGGAGCGCTAGATTAGGGTTGGAGTTTAAACCTACAGGATGGCTCTCTCCAGGAACAGGGTTGGAGATTAAACCTACAGGACAGTAGCTCTCCAGGAATAGGGTTGGAGATTAAACCTACAGGACAGTAGCGCTCCAGGAACAGGGTTGGAGTTTAAAGCGACAGGACAGTAATGTAGCTCTCCAGGAACAGGGTTGGAGTTTAAACCTACAGGACAGTAGCTCTTCAGGAACAGGGTTGGAGTTTAAACCTACAGGACAGTACTGTAGCTCTCCAGGAACAGAGTTGGAGTTTAAACCTACAGGACAGTAGCTCTTCAGGAACAGGGTGGGAGTTTAAACCTACAGGACAGTACTGTAGCTCTCTAGGAACAGGGTTGGAGTTTAAACCTACCGGACAGTACTGTAGCTCTCCAGGAACAGGGTTGGAGTTTAAACCTTCCCGGACAGTACTGTAGCTCYCCAGGAACAGGGTTTGAGTATAAACCTACCGGACAGTACTGTAGATCTCTAGGAACATGGTTGGAGTTTAAACCTACCGGACAGTACTGTAGCTCTCCAGGAACAGGGTTGGAGTTTAAACCTTCCCGGACAGTAATGTAGCTCTCCAGGAACAGGGTTTGAGTATAAACCTACCGGACAGTACTGTAGATCTCTAGGAACAGGGTGGAGTTTAAACCTACAGAATGGATCTCTCCAGGAACAGGGCTGTAAAGCCCTGATCTACAGTATATGTATTAGCTAGAAGCTCCCTCCCTAGTGTGTGTATGAGCTCATATTTGATCACATTTAATATCCACTGATCAGCAGCAGGAGGAGAGGATCATGGGCCATGTGATTATGTTTGATGGAATGTCCGAGAGAGAGATTTGATATGGGCTGTACAGTTCCATAAAGTGGGTTGTGTGGAATGTTGCCTCTCCTGTCAGTGCCTGCTAACAGTAGTAGTTAATGGGATGGTGTTGGTGTATAGGCGTGTGATTTAGCAGGGGGGCATTTCCACAGTTATACAATGATGCTGAGACTCAGATTGTTTACAAAGTTAAACAAAGCACACAACTCTATGCACAAGGGCTACTTTTAACATTTTCAACTGAACATTTTACAACACTCAGATTTGTCTCTTTACAAATGTTTATCAACAAAAAACAATGATTGCAAAGTCAAACAAACCATACAAGGACTAACAATCTGAACTGAACATTTTTACAAAAACACATTTACTTAAAGAACAGTGCAAATGCAAAGTTTGGTAAGATACATTTATTTTTCTGTTTGTGCCATCGTTCTGTTTCCATCGTTCTGTTTCCATCGTTCTGTTTCCATCGTTCTGTTTCCATCATTCTGTTTCCATCATTCTGTTTCCATCATTCTGTTTCCATCACGTTCGTCGTATGGAGGAAGAGAGAAGGACCAAGGCGCAGCGTGATACGAATACATTCTTCGATTTATTTAACACGAAACGAAGAACACTTAAACGAACTAATCAAAACAACAAAATTAACGTGAAGCTATATATATAAAGTGCAGACACAGGCAACTTACTCATAGACAATAACCCACGAAATACCCAACGGAATATGGCTGCCTAAATATGGTTCCCAATCAGAGACAACAATAAACAGCTGCCTCTAATTGAGAACCAATCTAGGCAACCATAGACATACAAACACCTAGAYTAGTAAACACCCCATAAACATACAAAACCCCTAGACAAGRCAAAACATATACATCCCCCATGTCACACCCTGACCTAACCAAAATAATAAAGAAAACAAAGATAACTAAGGTCAGGGCGTGACAGTTTCCATCATTCTGTTTCCAGGCTTTGCATCTGCACTGTTCTATAAATAAATGTGTTTTTGTAAAAATGTTTAGTTCAGAYTGTTAGTCCTTGTATGGTTTGTTTGACTTAGCAATCATTGGWTTTTGTTTGACATACATTTGTAAAGTGACAAATCTGAGTGTTTCCGTGGAATTGCCCAGGGTCTGTTAGTAGCAACTGTCTGTCTCTGTCATGAAGAGGAATCCACTACAAGGTCAACACAAATAAATATGCTTACATCATCAATCAGTGCAGAGTTATGACAGTGGCCGAAGCCTGCTTGTAAACTCATCAGAGCTGGCCAGATTAATGTCTATTCTTGTGTTTGATGCGAGGAGTGGGAAATAAGAGAGGATTTTACCGTAATGGTTGCAGTTTTTTGTTTTCTTCTTTGGGATCAAACTAAAAGTAGAAATTGTCCTTTCAAGATCCCCTGTGTACGTCAGCCTCCTACTTCTCATGAACTCAATGGTTGCTCTGAAGAATGGAGGTCCTGGGGAGGAGTTGCTGGGTATTTCCTTAGGAATGAACTGCTAGTTTGGGAATAGCTTTTTCTGACCCAAGGAATCATTCTGAAAATGATTGGGACCTGCTCATAAGTCTCTCTAGTTTCATCAACAGGACTTAAATACTATCAGAGGTAAGAATGAAACCAGCACATTAGCCATTTACTAGTTCACAGTTCTTAGTTAGGCCTCATTTGTATTCACTCAGCACAGGAACAGCAGAACACTCAGCAGCTGATCTCACATTGAACAGCTACTCATCTCACATGGAGCGCAGTAAGGTGGTGGTGGAAACCTTGCTTTCACCTATCAAGTCATGTGAGATGACTGATCACATTAAAGTAAGGTGGAAAGGTGCATTGTAGACATATCACAGCATAGGAGTGATGTTTTCCCCCCAGTCTGCCAATACAAACAGCTCAGAGCCCATACATAACACAGCCCATACATCACACAGCCCATACAGTCAATCAATTAATCACATTTATTTATGAAGCCCTTTTTACATCAGCAGATGTCAGAAGGTGCTTATATAGAAACCCAGCCTAAAACCCCACGCTCCCCATCCATCACACTGCCCATCCATCACACAGCCCATCCATTACACAGCCCATCCATCACACAGCCCATACAGCAGGGGTAGACAGCTATACTGAACAAAAATATAGATTTTACTTAGTTACAGTTCATATAAGGAAATCAGGCACTAATCTATTAATTATTATTAATTAATTAATTAATTATATTAGGCACTAATCTATTAATTTCAAATGACTGGGAATACAGATATGCATCTGTTGATCACAGATACCTTTTAAAAAAGTAGGGTCGTGGATCAGAAAAACAGTCAATATTGGGTGTGAGTGTGACCACCATTTTTCTCATGCAGTGCGACACATCTCCTTCGCAAAGAGATGATCAAGCTGTTGATTGTGGCYTGTGCGACATTGCTGGATATTGGCGGGAACTGGAACATGCTGCCGTACACGTTGATCCAGAGCATCCCAAACATGCTCAATGGGTGACATGTCTCGGGATTATGTAGGCAAAGTAAGAACTAGCACATTTTCAGCTTCCAGGAATTGTGTACAGATCCTTGCGATATGGTGCCATGCATTATGCTGAAACATGAGGTGATGGCGGCGGATGAACGGCACAACAATGGGCCTCAGTGTCTCATCACGGTATCTCTGTGCATTAAAATTTCCATCAATAAAATGCAATTATGTTTGTTGTCTATAGCTTATTCCGCCCATACCATAACCCCACCACCTCCATGGGGCACTCTGTTCACAACGTTGACATCAGCAAACCACTCACCACACGACCCCATACACGTGCAGTTGTGAGGCCGTTTGACATACTGCCAAATTCTCTAAAACGACATTGGAGATATCTTATGGTAGAGAAATTAACATGAAATTCTCTGGCAACAGCTCTGGTGGACATTCCTGAAGTCAGCATGCCAATTGCAACCTCTCCCTTAAAACTTCAGAAATCTGTGGCATTGTGTTGTGTGACAAAACTGCACATTTTTAGAGTGGCCCTTTATTGTCCCCAGCACAAGCTGCACCTGTGTAACGCCATGCTGTTTAATCAGCTTCTTGATATGCCACACCTGTCAGGTGGATAGATTAGCTTGACAAAGGATAAAATGCTCACTAAAAGCGATGTAAACAAATTTGCACATACCATTTGAGAGAAATAAGCTGTTTGTGTGTGTGGAACATTTCTTGGATATTTTATTTCAGCTCATGAAACATAGGACCATCACTTTACATGTTGAGTTAATATTTGTGTTCAGTATAGTTCTATAGCCCAGGGCCTGTTTATTTTCTCCTGACCAACCAGGTACATTACTTGGATTTCGTTAATTACCCCGGTACAGATGTGCTGGTGATAAAATATTTACCTCAGCGAACACACTGTGGTTTGGTTAATGGGGTGTAAAATGCTGTGCTACACCGGCATGGTGATGATTAATGTCTCACCAAGAAACTCTGTGGAACGCTGAGATGTTGTTTTCTTGTTATGACGCTCGCCAGGAAAACGGTTAAGAAATAAAATAAAAAAACTCACAAAATGTTTGCATGGCTTTGTAATGTTGCCRTCACACTCCATTTGGTCCTCGCTAGCGCCCCAATTGATTAATGTAGAGGTTAGGAGAGGCTCCACCGTCAACAGAGGAAGGCAAACCAGCTTGACGCCCGAATCGGGCCTGTTATGTCAATTACACTGAAATGTATTTACTGCCTAGACACTGAGTGTACAAGCATTAGGAACACTTTTGCCTTCAGAACAGCCTCAACTCGTCAGGGCATGGACTCTACAAGGTGTCGAAAGCTTTCCACAGGGATACTGGCCCATGTTGACTGCAATGCTTCCCACAGTTGTGGCAAGTTGGCYGGATGCCCTTTTGGTGGTTGACCATTCTTGATACACACGGGAAACTGTGTGAGAAAAACCCAGCAGTGTTGCAGTTCTTGACACAAACCTACTACCATACCCTGTTCAAAGGCACTTAAACATTTTGTCTTCCCCATTCACCCTCTGAATGGCACACATACACAATCCATGTCTCAATTGTCTCAAGGCTTAAAACTCCTACTTTAACCTGTCTCTCCCCCTTCATCTACACTGAATGAAGTTGATTTAATAGGTGACATTAATAACGGATCATAGCTTTCACCTGGATTCACCTGTTAGTCTATGTCATGTAAAGAGCAGGTGTTCATAATGTTTTGTTCACTCAGTGTATGTATGTGCATCAGGCTGGCCTCGTGCTTAGAAGTCCTTCTAATTACAGTAGGAAGAGTTGTACCTTGTGACACCTAGCTAGCTAGCAACTACATCATCAAAGGGAGACGGGGGCTGTTCAACTAACATGGCTGCCCTGTGCCGTTTCATGTCCTCAGACATTAATTAGATTGTGCATCGTGTTTTGAACTTCTCTCCTCCTCATACCAGTATCATTATGCCTTTGTCTTTGATTAGGGACCAGAAGTCATTGCCCTCAGTCTACTGTATACAGTACATAGCTGTGATTAGATACAATAGGTCTGAAACTCCCCCCCACTCCAAGTTTAGGCGGACAGACCCCATCCCTCCGTCACCTCGTTAGGAAGTTGTGCAGCCTGTTTCAGGTCTATCTGTGTTGTGCTGCGTGTTGGTGCAACATTCTAATAACATCCCCATTCACAGTAAGGCGTGACATCACACAGTAGAGATGGCAGCCACTGCACTGGTGGATTGAACATTTTCAACACTGACGGTAGCCTTATTCTGTAAAAGCTACTTTACTGTGTGTCTTGGAGCTCTTCCAGATACTTGTCTTGGTATAGAAGTTATAGGTCACTGATATAAGTTATAAACCCCTGCCTGAAGGAGTGGGTTTAGCTTTTTATGTACTTTCATGACAAACGCCTTCAGAAACAGAGATAAAGTGAATGCACCTCTCCTATTTAATCAGAAGTGATTGTATTTCACATTTTAAAAATGACATGGATCGCCTGCTTTTTAAAACAAATTAGAAGGGATACTCATCTAAAATGGGTGCTGGACAGGATTGGAAATGCGCTTTACGCTGGTAAGCATCTCTAGCCTGAATTAATGGCCCCTGAAACCTTCCTGCCAGAGGTAGATGAATTACCGTTTAGGCTTTGCTTTGTCATACAGTAAACACGCATACCACCACCTTGAATGTGGACAAAAAAGGGAAAGCCCAAAAACTGAAGTCCCGGTTTAGTAGTTATGGTGTATGGTGTGAAGGAAAATGCAAAGCTGTGGGGATTATATTTCATATACAGCACTTAGTTTTCATCTGTGTCAGCCAGCCGAAACCACAGCAGTTTCTAAAACCTACTGTAGCAGTTTAAAGACAGTTTAATAAAAGACTCACAGTATCAATTGGAATTTGAGATGAACGTGTGAAATGTACGCATTAAAATAGTGGCTCTGAAGATGACTTGGGAAAACTTGGTCACGTCACTGTGTTGTGCTGCAGGACAATATTGCACGTTTTTAGGAGATGGCTGCCGTTTTACGAGCCCGTAAATGATGACAACCTACAGGGAGATGACAGCCTACAGTGAAGAGGTGAGGGCACTCGGACTGTGGTGTCAGGAAAGCAACCTCTCACTCAACGTCAACAAAACAAGGAGATGGTCGTGGACTTCAGGAAACAGCAGAGGGTGAACCCCCCTATCCACATCAACGGGACAGTAGTGGAGAAGGCGGAAAGTTAAGCTCCTCGGCGTACACATCACAGACAAACTGAAATGGTCCACCCCCACAGAATGTGGTGAAGAAGGTGCAACGGTGCCTTCAAATTTGGCTTGTCACCTAAAACACTGACAAACTTTTACAGATGCACAATTGAGAGCATCCTGTCGGGCTGTATCCCTGCCTGGTACGGCAACTGCACCACACTCAACCGCAAGGCTCTCCAGAAAGTAGTGCGGTCTGCACAACGCATCACCTGGGGCAAACTACCGGCCCTCCAGGACCTACACCTACAGCACCCGATGTCACAGAARGGCAAAAAAGATCATCAAGGACAACAACCACCCGAGCCACTGCCTGTTCACCCCGCTACCATCCAGAATACAAGCTCAATACAGGTGCATCAAAGCTGGGACCGAGAGACAGAAAAAGCTTCTATCTCAAAGCCATCAGACTGTTAAACAGCAATCACTAACTCAGAGGCTGCTGCCTACATACAGACTCAAATCCTTGGCCACTTTAATCACAAGTTACTTTAAATAATGACACTTTAATAATGTTTACATATCTTACAATACTCAATACTTACAATCTCATAATATATGGTATCCTATACCATATATTGCATCTTGCCTATGCCGCTTGGCCACATCTCATCCATATATTTATATATACATATTCTTATTCCATCCCTTTTGATTTGTGTGTATTAACTTCTTTTGGGTACCCCCCCTTCTTCTCAATTTCCGCCTAAAGACATACCCTAATCTAACTGCCTGTAGCTCAGGCCCAGAATCAAGTATATGCATATTCTTGGTATCATTTGAAAGGGAACACTCTGAATTTTGTGGAAATGTGAATTGAATGTAGGAGAATATAACACAATAGATCTGGTAGAAGAAAATACAAGGAAATAAACATATGTTTTCTGTTTTTTATTGTTGCTGCATCATCTTTCAAATGRCCAAGAACAGCCAAACATACGGATAGGATGCTGTGGATGAATTGAATGAAGAACATAAGATGGCAACAATAGCTGAGCAAAGTTCTAGACAGATAACTTCAAAAATGAGCGAGCTACATGATATTGAGCATGAAGTCACCCAGGTGTCCCACACAAATGTACCCAAATGTACCCAAGTGGCCAAATTGGTACAGTGATACATTTTGAAGGAAAGAACTATATACAAAATACATAAATGCTATTCTAACACACCCCCAAAAAATTAATATGTATAAATGATTTTTTTTTGTGAAAAAATAAAATAATAAACAAAGAAATTACATGGGTAACTATTTACACATTTTCTATTTACAATATTGTGAAGACCCTCAGTCCTCTACACAATACTGTGCTGCTGGTGCCATGGCCCATAGCAGTCTCTTTCTGCTGTAAAGCAGAGGCTTACTGAACAGGTGGTGCAGGTGATGGGGCATTTCCTGTGACAAAGCGCACAACGACGTCTCCCTACTGTGCCCGTTTTGCCCTGAGGCACATTCATGCCTGCAGAGATGAATCTGGGCAGGTGAACAGCACTGGTTGGAGCAGAAGGTGCTGCAGTGGACTTGCTGTAGCTAGCAAGCTCCTGGATGMGCAGCTCCCTGAAGGCTAGCTGTGAGATGGGGGGCTGTCCACAGCTCTTGGCCATTTCCTTCTGGAGGATGAAGGAATTCACCACAGCAATGTCAATGAAATTATAGAAAAATGTTTTGTACCATTTCATGGTCTTGTGAAGAACATTGTAGTATCCTATCAGAGCATCTGACAGGTCCACACCTCCCATGCTCTTGTTGTAGTCCTTGATGGCTGCAGGAATGGGGACATTTTTAGTGGTCCATGCCCCATTAGCGTCCTTTACACGTCTGATGACATGATCTCCACTGAAGGACTTGTGGATACTGGAGCACATGACCACCTCTCTGGTATCCATCCACTTCACAAACAGCAGGCCATCTTCACGGATCCATTGCATGGTACCCCGCTCAGCCCGCTTAGGCATGTCGTTCACCTTGGTCTTTGGAAATCCAACCCTTTTGGTCCGAATGGTGCCACAAGCCCACACATCCAGCTTCCTCAGGTCTGCAAACAGGGTAGGGCTTGTGTAGAAGTTGTCCACAAAAAGATTGTAGCCCTTCCCCAGCAGTTGAAAATCCAATAACTCCATAACGGAATCATAACTCAGTCCATTACCGGTAGCAAAAYKGTTTTTTCCCTCATAAACAAAAAAATTGCAAGTGTAGGCACACACAGAATCAGCCAAAACAAACAGCTTGTAACCCCATTTGGTTGGTTTGTTACGCATGTATTGTTTGAGGCTGATTCTGGCCTTTGAGGCTACCATTCTCTCATCGATGGACAGGTTCTGGGCGGGCTGAAAATAGGTCTTGCAGGCATCAACGATGCTGGGGTAGAGAGGTTTTATTTTACAGAGCCTATCAAACCTTGGTGTGCCTCTCTTCTTGTCATTCTCCCCATCAACTTCTGGGTCACTGATGTGAAGCGCCCGTGAGATAGTCAGAAACCTTTTAGAAGACATGACAGTCATGGGGAAAGGCAGTTGATAGAGAGCTGATGTTTTCCAGTAGTCCCTTAGAGTAGCAGAAAAGGTGTGACATGGAAATGGTCTTCCATGCCTCTTTCTTTCCTGCYTGCTTCTTAGACCCATACTTATTGGTGTTCGCCACCAGGGAATCAACAACTGATGAGGTGAAGAACAGTTGAAAAAGTTGAAGGGTGCTGTACTTTGCAGTCATGTCTAGTTGAGGTCCTTGCTGCCTTTTGGGTCTAAAAACTGGTGGATTTGGTTCCACATCATCTTCTAACACAGAGTGCCAACGACCCTCTGGCCCTCTGTCTGCAGGATTCTCTCTTCCCAACCTCCTCTTCTTTGTCACTGACTTCACAACTCTAGATGGCCGGGTAGGTGTGGAGCCGGAGACAGCGGGGGTCTGGCTGGATGAACCAGCTTCAGCGGGAGATGGACACCTAGACATTGGCGGCTCATAATCAGAATCACTGGCACTGTGAAAGATTTTAAAAAATCAGTAACAATACTTTCACGTATGAGCCCTGTATCAACACGTAAAATAAACAGATATATATAGAGTACAGTGAACATAATCACTATGGTGAAGTGCTGTTCCATTCCATGTTCATGTAAAATAAATTTAAAAAATATATCACACACACACAGTATTGCCAATGTGTACTTTACACATTTCATTACAGATTATAATTTTATACATTGCAAATAAAATAAGAAAATCTAAAAAAATAATCTCAAATGAATAATATTTCATATTWATTTCAAACAATGACATTAGCATTAGAATTTACCAATCCAGCATGGCATCCTTGCCATGCAGAAACATGTATTCCGCCTSGGAGTCAAAACTAGCTTCGCTAAAAGATTCATCTTCCTGAAGAAACTCTGTCTCGCTGTCTCTATCAATTTCCTCTATAATTTGGGTTAAATCTGTATACCTAGACTTTGTTTTAGATTTTCCTGATTATTCGCCATAATCTAAATATATAAACTTGTTGAAAATGCTATCGAATATGTACTGCTATGCGTAACACTCGTGGGTCCGTCAAGTAGGATTTGCAATGGCGAATGAACCTCTTTCACGCCAGAGTTTACGACAAAGGCTGGTCTTTGAAAGTATAAACATTACATATTGCAGTTTACCTCAGCTCATTGGCTATCTTCCAAGCTATATTTCAAGATGATCAGTGGTCATTGGGCCAAAATACCGTCAATCAACGATAGACCGGTCCTACCATTAGTGCGTAATGAGGTAATTGATTGGTSTCTTCAAATCGGTTTGCTTCGGTCAATACGTCCYGGGAAAAGAACCATCATGTATGGTTGTGTTAGTAACAACCAGAGGATTGCAATAAAACCAACCATGACTGGATAAACGTTTGTTTAGTGCGTGTAATTACCACGAACGCTTCGTCCAAAGTTGAATGAGACAGAAATCACGACGCAGCCGGTTTACAAATGTTTCGTGTTAGGCTATAAAAATTGATTTTATCAAACAAAACGAACATTCACTGTGTAGTTAGGACACTTGGCATTGCCACCAGAGGAAGATCTTCAATGGTAAGCGATTTATTTTATTGTTATTTCAGACTTTCGTGACGCTAATGCTTGGTTGGAAAATGCTAGTAATACTTGTGTGTGTGGGGCGCCGTCCTCAGAAAATCGCATGTTTGCTTTTGCAGTAAACCTTTTTCAAATCTGACACAGCGGCTGGATTAACAAGACGTTCATCTTTTAAATCATGTAAGATACATGTATTTACAAGAATGTTTAATACAACGAATGGTGTATTTAAAATGTTAGCTCTCTGCAGTTTCACCGGATGTTGGCCTGGTGGGACGTTAGCGTCTCACCTACCCTAGAGAAGTTAAGCAGTTGTTGTGGAATTGTTACTTGTTAGATATTACTCCACTGTCGGAAGTAGAAGCACAAGCATTTCGCTACACTCACATTGACATCTGCTAACCATGTGTATGTGACCAATAAAATGTGATTTTGTGTTTTTTTGCATTAATTGTAACTTATTTTGTATATGTTTCTGCCACCATCTCCTATAACCAAAATGAGCTTCTGGATATCAGGACAGTGATTACTGACCTCTTACTGGACAAAGATTTTTTCTTTAACGAGTCGGACACAAAGAATTTACATCAGACAAGATCCAACTACCCATCATTCGCGTGAAGAAGAAACCGAGATATCGGGGACGTAGGTCGAGGTGCCTTGTAMGGATCTGACGGTGAGTGTGTAATCCGCCTCTATSATCTGTCCTATTAGCCAACGTGCAATCATTGGATAACAAACTGGATGAGTTCCGATCAAGACTACCCTACCAAATGGGACATTAAAATCGGTAATATCTTATGTTTCACCGAGTCGTGGCTGAACGACGACGTGGATAACATACAGCTGGCAGGGTTTTCTGTGCATCGGCAAAATAGAACAGCTGCCTCCAGTAAGACAAGGGGTGGCGGTCTGTGTCTGTTTGTCAATAACAGCTGGTGCACGGAATCAAATATGAATGGGATGGTCTCTGCGCACCTTAGGGTGGAATTTGAGTTCAATAAAATTATAAAAAGTGTGGAGATGTTTCAGGAGATATTGTGTGTCGGGTGGCTGTTTGTATCACTGGAGAAGATGTTTTGGATACACAGTTGTAGAAGTAGTGAGGTTTTGGTTATTGTGATGTGTTGTTTTGTTTTGAAATTAGAATGTTTCATTAAAGAAAGTCAAAGTTGCTCTCGCTCTCTCAAAATTCAATGGGATTTACTGGCATGGGAAACATACTGTGCCTTGCAAAATAATTCATCYCCCTTGGTGTTTTTCCTATTTTGTTGCATTACAACCTGTAATTTAAATAGATAATTATTTGGATTTCATGTAATGGACATACACAACATATTCAAAATAGGAGAAAAATTCCCCTAAATTAAAAACTGAAAAGTGACAAATTCATATGTATTCACCCCTTTTGCTATGAAGTCCCTAAATCAAATTTATTTATAAAGCCCTTCATATATCAAATCAAATGTATTTATTTAGCCCTTCTTACATTGGCTGATAACTCAAAGTGCTGGACAGAAACACAGCCTAAAACCCCAAACAGCAAGCAATGCAGGTGTCGAAGCACAGTGGCTAGGAAAAACTCCCTAGAAAGGCCAAAACGTAGGAAGAAACCTAGAGAGGAACCAGGCTATGAGGGGTGACTAGTCCTCTTCTGGCTGTGCCGGGTGCAGATTATAACAGAACATGGTAAAGATGTTCATAGATGACCAGCAGGGTCAAAAAATAATAATCACAGTGGTTGTCGAGGGTGCAACAGGTCAGCACCTCAGGAGTAAATGTCAGTTGGCTTTTCATAGCCGATCATTCAGAGTATCTCTACAGCTCCTGCTGTCTCTAGAGAGTTGAAAACAGCAGGTCTGGGACAGGTAGCATGTTCGGTGAACAGGTCAGGGTTCCATAGCCGCATGCAGAACAGTTGAAACTGGAGCAGCAGCACGGCCAGGTGGACTGGGGACAGCAAGGAGTCATCTGGCCAGGTAGTCCTGAAGCATGGTCCTAGGGCTCAGGTCATCCGAGAGAGAGAAAGAAAGAAAGAATTAGAATTAGAGAAGCATACTTTAAATTTCAC
>NW_019943003.1:123813-127025 GCF_002910315.2 Salvelinus sp. IW2-2015 | reverse complement strand
CCTGTTGAATTAGCAAACTCTAGCTAGCCAAGTGGCACGAAGATGTCCCTCTCACCTAACGCTAACTTCACCAAACGTTGAATAATCTGATAAAACTATATTGAAAAAACATACTTTACGATGATGTTATCACATGTATCAAATAAAATCAAAGCCGGAGATATTAGCCGTCTATACCGAACGCTTTTCAGAAGCCAATGCTGATGTCCTTCCCGCGCCTTCGAAGACAATGAAATGTGGTCACGTCATTCCAAGAGCTCTTGTTCGACCTCAGATCAAGCTAGACACCCCATTCCACCTCCCACTGCCTGTGACATCTAGTGGAAGGCGTATGAAGTGCATGGATATCCATAGATTTCAAGCAATTGAATAGGAAGCGCCTGAAACAGAGCCTCGATTTCAGATTTTTCACTTCCTATCAGGAAGTTTGCTGCAAAATGAGTTCTGTTTTACTCACAGATATAATTCAAACGTTTTAGAAACTTGAGTGTTTTCTATCCAATAGTAATAATATGCATATTGTACGATCTAGAATAGAGTACGAGGAAGTTTAATTTGGGCACGACAAAGTGAAAACAGCGCCCCCATATTGACAAGAAGTTAATCAGAGAGGCAACAAAGAGATCAATGATAACCCTGAAGGAGCTGCAAAGTTCCACAGCGGAGATTGGAGTATGGGTCCATAGAACCACTTTAAGCCRCACAATCCACAGAGCTGGGCTTTACGGAAGAGTGGCCAGAAAAAAAGCCATTGCTCAATGAAAAGAAGAAGCAAACACATTTGGTGTTCTCCAAAAGGCATGTGGGAGACTCCCCAAACATATGGAAGAAGGTACTCTGGTCAGATGAGACAAAAATGTAACTCTTTGGCCATTAAGGAAAACGCTATGTCTGGCGCAAACCCAACACCTCTCATCACCCCGAGAACATCATCCCCACAGTGAAGCATGGTGGTGGCAGCATGATGCTGTGGGGATGTTTTTCATCGGCAGGCACTGGGAAACTGGTCAGAATTGAAGGAATGATGGATGGCGCTAAATACAGGGAAATTCTTGAGGAAAACCTGTTTCAATCTTCCAGAGATTTGAGACTGGAACAGAGGTTCACATTCCAGCAGGACAATGACCCTAAGCATACTGCTAAAGCAACACGTGAGTGGTTAAAGGGGAAACATTTAAATGTCTTGGAATGGCCTAGTCAAAGCCCAGACCTCAATCCATTTGAGAATCTGTGGTATGACTTAAAGATAGCTGTACACCAGCGGAACCCATCCAGCTTGAAGGAGCTGGAGCAGTTTTGCCTTGAAGAATGGGCAAAAATCCCAGTGGCTAGATGTGCCAAGCTTATAGAGACATACCCCAAGAGACTTGCAACTGTAATTGCTGCAACAGGTGTCTCTACAAAGTATTGACTTAGGTGGGTGAATAGTTATGCACGCTCAAGTTTTCAGTTCTTTTGTCTTATTTCTTCTTTGTTTCACAATAAAAAATATTTTGCATCTTCAAAGTGGTAGGCATGTTGTGTAAATCAAATGATACAAACCCCCCCAAAATCTATTTTAATTCCAGGTTGTAAGGCAACAAAATAGGAAAAATGCCAAGTAGGGTGAATACTTTTGCAAGYCACTGTATGTTTACATTGCCAAAGGAAATGGAATAGACAATAAACAAAAGGGATATAAACAATAATAAATATTACACAAATATTACACACAATAGTTTTAAAGCGTATAGACATTTCATATTATTGGCTATCTAGAGTTGTAACAATGGCGGCTTCTCTCTCTCAAATACAATGAAGCACAGGAAATAAGTTGGATGAGAACGGACTTTAAGACAATGGTAGAGGTGCAGAGGTCTGGTGCTGGGCCCCACGCAGGGTGTGCTCTGCTGTTTGTTATCCCTCTTTAAATAGCCTCCCTCCCTGTATCAACATCAACGCTTGACCTCTAGGATGGCCACTCACACATCTCTGCAATCGCTTCTGGTTTCCTCCCAGTGTAAGGTGTAACGTGATCAAACAAATGCTTGTCATCACGACAGGGAGTTTGATCTTCATATCAGCATGCCATTAGGCAAAGATTAATCTTCAGTACCTTCCTGATACGCAACACTATCTACAGTAGTGAGATGCAGGGTGCCCATTGAAACTCCTCTGGCTCCAAAAAAAGTCTGTCCAATTTTTATATATGTAACGGCTGTCGTAGTCGTTCTCCTCCTCAGACGAGGAGGAGCATGGATCGGACCAAGATGCCGATTGGTAAGTATTCATATTTTAATGGGAAAACAACAAACACTACAAAATACAACAACCAACAAACGTGACTAACCTGAAACAGTCCTGTGTGGCCCAAACACTGACACAGGAACAAACACCCACAAAACACAGGTGAAACCCAGCTGCCTAAGTATGATTCTCAATCAGAGGACAACGATTGACAGCTGTCTCTGATTGAGAATCATACCAGCCGAACACAAAACCCCAACATAAATCAACCTAGACCAACCCACCCAACTCACGCCCTGACCAACTAAAACAAATACAAAACAAAGGAAAACGGTCAGGAACGGGAACTATATATATAAAAAAAAAAAATCACCTTTATTTTTAAGATATTCTCTCCCAGGGGTAAGGTGCTTCTTTTTATTTTTATTTGTTAGAAATGCCTGAGAAAAAGGTTTTCTCAATTTACCAATCTTTCTTTGATTTTTACTCTATGGTGGGGGGCGACTCTGGAGCCGCCGTGAAAGGATCAAAGCCGCGGCGCCCCCATTACAGTAGGCGTGTGAACAACAACAGAAACACAGAGGTTGTATTTTTGTACATCATGCGAGTTCGAGCCTGGGGTAAATCAATAAACATAGAGTCAATTCTCAATCAAGAGTAACAACACAGCTTGTATCAGACTCAAGATTAAAATAATAGTTTTTCTAAATTCCGGACCACTTTTTGTAATTTTTCCTCTGCAAGAATGCATAGCTTAGGCAGCCTGGGTTTCACCATGTGTGGGGTGCCATGTTTGGTCCTGTTGTCAGTGTTTGTGGTGTGGCCACACCGAGAGGAGCAGGTTGGTTTCAGTTAGTCACGTTTGTTGGGCGATTTGTGTATATATATGAGAATAACCATTTACAGCATGTTACACTTCATTTCATGGTCATGTTGTTTGTTGTGATTTGCCCACAGATATAAAATGATGGAAATTATTGGCCTCC
>NW_019943003.1:101590-118679 GCF_002910315.2 Salvelinus sp. IW2-2015 | reverse complement strand
ACACTGCAGCCTCAGTGCGTGTGGGTTCCAGTTATACAAAGACGTCAGACTAAAGTTCGTTCAAGTGGCGCCACTCGCACTGTGTCTGACTTGGGGGCGAATGTAACGCGCTGTTGATTATTCGCATTACGAAGAATTCCCTTGGTAGCACTAATGCGGTCGATCACTTCTGATCTGTGAGGAGTTTCTAGATCAGGGCCTGACAGAACGACTTGAGTTCTTGTGTGTTGACCTGTATCGACTGATGCACATCCACTTCTCGTTCATCCATCAAGCATACGTCCCCCCCGACCCTCTTCTTCACCGAGAAAGATGCTCTTGTCTCTGTCGGCGCGATGCCATGAGGACAACCAGCCTGGCTCGCCCGACTCCCGTTAGCGCTCCCTTGCAGCTTAGGCCATGTTTCCGTACGCAGAGCACGTTATGCACATCGCCGTATCGTCTCTTCTGGAATGCGTGACCCGGCTCGGACTTTCATCAAACCTTATTGTTCAAAGACCCTGCGACATTGGCGAGTATATGCTAGGGAGTGGGAGCCGATGTGCCCGTCTCCGAAGCCTCGACACCGAGAGACCGCCACGTTTCCCCTTTTTCCGGCGTCGCACAGGGCTCCGCTCGGCTGGGATCCAAGATCCATCTGTAGTTGTGTGCGAAGGCCAAAACACTGGAATCCGTTTCGGGAAAAGTCTCATTCTGGTAGGAACGACTGATGAAGCTTGACGTCTAATCGTATATTCAGTAGTTCCTCCCGACTGCTATTAATCGAAACCTAAGCATTACCCGGCGGTACCGGATGTAAGAAAATACACCACGTCAAAAAACAAAATACCTGCCATCATTCTCCCAAGGCAATCCATGAAGCGAGGCAGCCCATCTCCTTCTTCGGCCCGGAAGTACATGTAACGTGATCAAACAAAGTGCTTGTCATCACGACAGGGAGTTTGATCTTCATATCAGCATGCCATTAGGCAAAGATTAATCTTCAGTACCTTCCTGATACGCAACACTATCTACAGTAGTGAGATGCAGGGTGCCCATTGAAACTCCTCTGGCTCCAAAAAAAGTCTGTCCAATTTTTATATATGTAACGGCTGTCGTAGTCGTTCTCCTCCTCAGACGAGGAGGAGCATGGATCGGACCAAGATGCGGATTGGTAAGTATTCATATTTTAATGGGAAAACAACAAAACACTACAAAATACAACAACCAACAAACGTGACTAACCTGAAACAGTCCTGTGTGGCCCAAACACTGACACAGGAACAAACACCCACAAAACACAGGTGAAACCCAGGCTGCCTAAGTATGATTCTCAATCAGGGACAACGATTGACAGCTGTCTCTGATTGAGAATCATACCAGGCGAACACAAAACCCCAACATAGAAAATCAAACCTAGACCAACCCACCCAACTCACGCCCTGACCAACTAAAACAAATACAAAACAAAGGAAAACAGGTCAGGAACGTGACAATATATATATAAAAAAAATCACTTTATTTAACCAGGTAGGCTAGTTGAGAACAAGTTCTCATTTACAACTGCGACCTGGCCAAGATAAAGCATAGCAGTGTGAACAGACAACAACACAGAGTTACACATGGAGTAAACAATAAACAAGTCAATAACACAGTAGGAAAAAAATAATAGTTTCTAAGACCATTTTTATTTCCTCTGAGGGGTCCATGTGGGAGACGGGGGGAAAGAAACATTTACAGCATGTTACACTTCTTTCATGTCATGGATGACAGGATGGCTCTCCTCTGTCTCTCACATCCCTCCATCTCCTTCTCATCTCCCCAGGCATGGCTTCATCATCCAGCTCTTTGAGCTTCAGTCATCTCCTCAGGCATGGGTTCATCATCCAGCATGGGGTCCATGGTCTCTTTGTCTCTCTCCATCCCTCCTACCTTGTTTATCGCTCAGCACAGCAAGACGCTTTTGAGAGAAAACTAGCAATTATTATCTCATTAGCGTGTGTGGAGCAGAGATATGGCTAAAGAGAGAGAAAGAAAAGAGAGCGAGAGTCCAGGGTGATTCTCCTGGTGCGATGTTAATGACAGATTAGAGAGGTTGTAGAGCTCTAGCTCTAMTGGAAGTCCAGATCCCGGCCCCCACAAGAGGCCTGTTACCATGCAGCGCTGCAATAATCACAGCTCACTGGGATGGACTCTCATCTCACTCATTCTCCTTTGAATTGAACAGTAGGGGTTAAATTGGGGAAGAATAGAACTGTTACTTTGAGGATATATCTTGTACCTTTTACATCCCTACCTACCTTTTATATTTTGAAATAAAACATTGTTTTCACTATTTCTATTCTCCTAAAACAAACGTATCTCTGCACGGCCCAACCTGCAGGAAAACATTGAATAAATCAAATGAAAGAGTGATGTTTGGAGGTCAGAAGTTTCTACAACCTGAAAGACGTGTGTTATTGATCGACTATGTTGGGTTTGTAGTACACACGCACACCTCTACACTGATCAAACACTTCAACTTTACTAGAGTGGAGGAGCAGAACAGGGCAAGGAGGCTACACATGGACAATGAATGATCTAGGAAGGACTCCTGCTATGCAAAGCATGTGGTTATAAACAGCTTGAGAGTTGAGAGTTGTAAAACCAGCAAATACACACTAAAACATTCACAGGCAAACACACACAGTGTCATGGAGCACATCTGTGACATATAGACATTGACACTGAAACGCATGATTGGTTAGAGAAATACTTTTTCATGTATCTCTTTAAGGTATAACCAAGAATCCTGATACAAAAGAGAATGTTGGTTAGAGTTGTGCATTCCTTTTGTTACCAATATCTTGACATAAGGCGCCAAAGTCGAGTGTTTGTTGTGCACGCCAGTTACTAAAACAATGTAACTTGTTAACCATGTTTCCACCATGTATAAAGCTGCCCATTTGAAAGTACATGCTTTAGCAATGTGAAATATATTCTACCAACGATTGAAGTGTTGGTAGAATAATAATCATATAATTTACCTGAAGTGTTTGTCTGAAGCTCTGTGCTGTTTCCTTGCTGAAGTGCCAGAATGTATTACGCATGATGCAAATTAGTCTGCCAGTCATCCAGGAACATTTATTGGTTGATGGGAATAACCAAAGGGATGAATCATCCCAGGGGGTGAATTACTTGATGAATGTGTATTGTTTTACTTAAAGAAGATGCTACGGCACAAGTTATTGAAGTGTGGGTTTATGTAAAACTGTTGTTTATGATGTTATGTTCATGGGAAATTATGAATTTATGGTGGAAATGTATTGAGGACTATCTTGATGGAACATTCCTAGTGGAAGGGAGTTCCTGGAAAGAGTTATTAGGTGCTCAGTTGGCCTTTGCCTGGAGGAGACCAGGCTGAGTGGGAAACAGGTTGGCTACAGTAGAGTTATACCTGGAGGAGACCAGGCTGAGTGGGAAACAGGTTGGCTACAGTAGAGTTATACCTGGAGGAGAGCAGTCTGGGTAGGAAAACGGTTGGCTACAGTAGAGTTTACCTGGAGGGGAGCAAGTCTGAGTAGAAACAGTTGGCTACAGTAGAGTTATTACTGGAGGAGAGCAGTCTGAGTAGCAAACAGTTGGCTACAGTAAGAGTTATTACCTGGAGGAGAGCAGGCTGGGTAGGTAACAGGTTGCTACAGTAGGAGTTATACCTGGAGGAGAGCAGCTGCGGTAGGAAACAGGTTGGCTACGAGAATGATACCTGGAGGAGAGAGGCTGAGTAGCAAACAGGTTGGCTACAGTAGAGTTACCTGGAGGAGAGCAGTCTGGAGGAACAGGTTGGCTACAGTAGAGTTATACCTGGAGGAGAGCTCTGATGAACAGGTTGGCTAGTAGAGTTATACTGGAGGAGAGCAGTCTGGGTAGTAACAGGTTGGCTACAGGTAGAGTATACCTGGAGAGAGCAGTGCGGTAGGAAACAGGTTGGCTACAGTAGAATGTATACCTGGAGAGAGAGCGGCTGAGTAGAACAGGTTGGTACAGTAGAGTTATACCTGGAGGAGAGCAGTGCTGGTAGGAAACAGGTTGCTACAGTAGAGTTATACCTGGAGGAGAGCAGTCTGGGAGGAAACAGGTTGGCTACAGTAGAGTTATACCTGGAGAGAGCAGCTGGGTAGGTAACAGGTTGGCTACAGTAGGAGTT
This sequence comes from Salvelinus sp. IW2-2015, assembly GCF_002910315.2. Classification (NCBI taxonomy): domain Eukaryota; kingdom Metazoa; phylum Chordata; class Actinopteri; order Salmoniformes; family Salmonidae; genus Salvelinus; species Salvelinus sp. IW2-2015. The sequence continues at coordinate 114,514 of NW_019943003.1, read as the reverse complement.
ACCTGGAGGAAAGCAGTCTGGGTAGAGAACAGGTTGGCTACAGAGAGTTATACCTGGAGGAGAGCAGTCTGGGTAGGTAACAGGTTGGTTACAGTAGAGTTATACCTGGAGGAGAGCAGGCTGGCAGGTAACAGGTTGGTTTCAGTAGAGTTATACCTGGAGGGAGACACTGGGTAGGTAAACAGGTTGGTTACAGTAGAGTATACCTGGAGGAGAGCAGTCTGGTAGGTAACAGGTTGTTACAGTAGAGTATACCTGAGGAGAGCAGTCTGGTAGGTAAAGGTGGTTACAGTAGAGTTATACCTGAGAGGAGAGCAGTCTGGGTAGGTAACAGGTTGGTACAGTAGAGTTATACCTGGAGGAGAGCAGTCTGGTAGGTAACAGGTGGTTACAGTAGTTATACCTGGAGGAGAGCAGGTCTGGTAGGTAACAGTGGGCTACAGTAGAGTTATACCGGGAGGAGAGCAGTCTGGGCAGGTAACAGTTGGTTACAGTAGAGTTATACCTGGAGAGCAGTCTGGGTAGGTAACAGGTTGGCTAACGTAGAGTTATACCTGGGAGAGAGCAGTCTGGGAGGTAACAGGTTGGCTAAGTAGAGTTATACCTGGGAGAGAGCAGGCTGGAGAGGTAACAGGTTGGTTACAGTAGGATTATACTGGAGGAGAGCGTCTGGGAGGTAACAGGTTGGCTACAGTAGAGTTATACCTGGAGGAGAGCAGTCTGGGTAGGTAACAGGTTGGCTACAGTAGAGTTATAATGGAGGAGGAGATCTGGGTAGGTAACAGGTTGGTAACAGTAGAGTTATACCTGGAGGAGAGCAGTCTGAGGGTAGTAACAGGTTGGTACAGTAGAGTTATACCTGGAGGAGAGCAGTCTGGTGCAGGTAACAGGTTGCTACAGTAGAGTATACCTGGAAGAGAGCAGCTGGGCAGGTAACAGGTTGGTTACAGTAGAGTTATACCTGGAGGAGAGCAGTCTGGTAGGTAACAGGTTGGCTACGACAGAGTTATACCTGGAGAGAGCAGCATCTGGGAAGGTAACAGTTGGCTACAGTTAGTTATACCTGGAGGAGAGCAGTCTGGGTAGGTAACAGGTTGGCTACAGTAGAGTTATACCTGGAGGAGAGCAGTCTGGGCAGGTAACAGGTTGTTACAGTAGAGTTATACCTGGAGGAGGAGCTCTGGTAGGTAACAGGTTGGTTACAGTAGAGTTATAGGAGGAGAGCAGTCTGGGGGTAACAGGTTGGCTACAGTAGAGTTATACCTGGAGGAGAGCAGTCTGGGTAGGTAACAGGTTGGTTACAGTGAGTTATACCTGGAGAGGAGCAGTCGGGGTAGCAGGTTGGCTAGCAGTAGTTATACCTGGGGAGAGCAGTCTGGGTAGGAACAGGTTGGTACAGAGTTATACCTGGAGGAGAGCAGTTGGGCAGGTAACAGGTTGGTACAGATTATACCTGGAGGAGAGGTCTGGTAAGTAACAGGTTGGTTACACGTAGAGTTATACCTGGAGAGAAGCAGTCTGGGTAGGTAACAGGTTGGTTACAGTAGAGTTATACCTGGAGGAGAGCAGCTGGGAGGTAACAGGTTGGTTACAGGTATACTACTGGAGGAGAGCAGTCTGGGTAGGTAACAGGTTGGTACAGTAGAGTTATACCTGGAGGAGAGCAGGCTGGGTAGGTAACAGGTTGGTTACAGTAGAGTTATACTGGAGGAGAGCAGCTGGGTAGGTAACAGGTTGGTACAGTAGAGTATACCTGGAGGAGAGCAGTCTGGGGAGGTAACAGGTTGGTTACAGTAGAGTTATACCTGGAGGAGAGCAGGCTGGGTAGGTAACAAGGTTGCTACAGTAGAGTTATACCCTGGAGGAGAGCAGTCTGGGTAGGTACAGGTTGGGCTACATAGAGTTATACCTGGAGGAGAGCAGTCGGGTAGGTAACAGGTTGGTTCAGTAGAGTTATACCTGAGGAGAGCAGTCTGGTAGGTAACAGGTTGTTACATAGAGTTATACCTGAGGAGAGCAGGCTGGGAGGTAACAGGTTGACTTACAGTAGAGTTATACCTGGAGGGAGAGCAGTCTGGGTAGGTAACAGGTTGGTACAGTAGAGTTAATACCTGGAGGAGAGAGTCAGGTAGGTAAAGGTTGTTACAGTAGAGTTATACCTGGGGAGCAGTCTGGAGAGAGCGGTGGCTACAGTAAGAGTTATACGGAGGAGAGCAGTCTGGGTAGTAGACAGGTTGTTCTACAGGTTAGAGTTCCCTGGAGAGAACGCATCTGCGTATAACGCGTGGCTACAGTAGAGTTATACCTGGAGGAGAGCAGTCTGGGTAGGTAACAGGTTGGTTACAGTAGAGTTATACCTAGATGAGAGCAGTCTGGGTAGGAAACAGGTTGGCTACAGTAGAACCATACCTGAGTTTTGTTAGAAGCAAAGATATTTTGCCTGAATAGTTTATACTGAGAATATCTTTGATTTATTCAAGTCTTTAGATTAACGTCCTGTTTGTTATTCTCTGTACAAAGTTTATTGGCTGATTCGTATTGCACCTCTTAGAGAGGTGAGCACCAGAACATCTTGTCTTTTTCACAGTCTGATCCGCCACCTCTGCTTATGCTTCAGTGTGTGTGCTCTGTGTGTGATCTGTGTGTGTACTATGTGTGTGTAACCTAGGTGTGTAACATGATAGAAGTACATGTGGTGTATGAGATTAGATCAGGTTGTATTGCACTGTGTTGTTAGCATGAAGTTATAATGACTCTTGTTTTCTCTTCACTTCACACTCCCGTCGTCATTTTTAAAAGATAAACATTTGACCCAAAGCTGTAGTGATTTAACATCAATCTTACTTTTCCTGTCCTGCCATGGCTATCACTTAAAATGTTGTCATTTGTTTAATTCCAGTGCATTTGTATCATTGTCCAACTCCTGAGGGAAACTTTGCCATTCATGGCTCTAGATAATTCCAAGTGTTAAGGCCTACAGTTTAGGCCTACCATTTCTGTATAGACCTCGCTTTGTGCACGGAGGCATTGTCATGCTGAAACAGGAAATGGCCTCCCCCAAACTGTTAGCACAAAGTTGGAAGCACAGAATCGTCTAGAATGGCATTGTATGCTGTAGCATTAAGATTTCCCTTTACTGGAACTGGGGCCTAGCCCGAACCATGACAAACAGGTTGGCTACAGTGGAACCATACCTGAGTTTTGTTGGAGGCAAAAAGATGTTGCCTGAATAGTTTATACTGAGAATATCTTTGATTTACTTTGTGTTAACGTCTTGTTTGTTACTCTCTGTATAAAGTTTATTGGCCGATTAATCCTGCACCTGTTAATATAGCAAATAAACGTCTCTAAGAGAGGTGAGCACCAGAACATCCTGTCTGTCTCCTCACTGTCTGATCCGCCACTTCGGCCGGACACACACACACACACACACACACACACACACACACACACACACACACACAACACACACCAACAACACACAACCACACACACACAACACACACACACACACACACACACACACCACACACACACACACAACACACACACACACACACACACACACACACACACACACACACACACACACACACACACACACACAACACACACACACACACACACACACACACCAACAACACACACTTCCAGCTGGCACCACATCTCAACACAAACATCCGTAGTTCTCAGGGTTACTACTAACATTGTCTGCATTAGAAAAGTGATGAATCTTCATAATGAAACAACAGTATACCTTAAAGCTTACATTAGGAGTACGTTGCTGTGTGCTTCAACCCCATGAACTCATATTAACTGTGATTAACCATGAAGCACAGCTAAGGCCAAGGCTGATTCCCAAATTGCACCCTATTTTCCTAATAGTGTGCTATGTTTAACCAGAGCCCTGGTCAAATGTAGTGTACTTTATAGGGAAAAGGGTGCCATTTGGGCATCTTCCTAATGTTGACTACGTTACAGTAGGTCTGGAAAAGTCAGAATGGTGGATGGGAGTCTTCTGAATGGGATCTAATGGCCAATTATATGTAATGACTAGTGACGGGGGTGAAAAATCAATACATATTGATATAATTTATATAATTTTTTATGATACTGTATATCGTATCGTATCATTTGACAATATCGCAATACTATTTTGTGCTAGTTGGCTGTACCAGCACCAAAACTCCAGTATTTTTCCTTCATAGATTGYTCTCCATCTTCTTTTAAATGGGGTGKCAGGGTAGCCTAGTGGTTAGAGCGTTGGACTTGCTTAAATAAATAAAACAATTACAAATAAAATAGGAAGCCAGTTTGTTTTCAGCACTTTTTTATTTCCATGACTGACCAGAACTTGTTTACTTATGGCTCTCTCTTGTCTTCCTGCAGCAGACATATGGTGATAGGTATGTTTGGAACATCGAATCGCAAAACAAAATCACTGTATCGATCTCAATACATATAGAATCGTGAGAATCGAAATATACACTATACAGTTGAAGTCGGTAGTTTACGTACACCTTAGCCAAATACATTTAAACTCAGTTTTTCACAATTCCTGACATTAAATCCTACAAAAAATTCCCTGTCTAAGGTCAGTTAGGCTCACCACTTTATTTTAAGAATGTGAAATGTCAGAACAATAGTAGAGAACTCTTTATTTCAGCTTTTATTTCTTTCATCACATTCCCAGATGGTCAAAAGTTTACATACATTCAATTAGTATTTGGTAGCATTGCCTTGAAATTGTTTAACTTGGGTCAAGCTTCCACAATAAGTTGGGTGAATTTTGGCCAATTCCTCCTGACAGAGCTGGTGTAACTGAGTGTTACTGAGTAGGCCTCCTTGCTCGCACACACTTTTTAATTTCTGCCCACAAATTTTCTATAGGATTGAGGTCAGAGCTTTGTGATGGCAACTCCAATACCTTGACTTGGTTGTCCTTAAGCCATTTTGCCACAACTTTGGAAGTATGCTTGGGGTCATTGTCCATTTGGAAGACCCATTTGCGACCAAGCTGTAACTTCCTGACTGATGTCTTAAGATGTTGCTGCAATATATCCACATAATTTTCCTATCTCATGATGCCATCTATTTTGTGAAGTGCACCAGTCCCTCCTGCAGCAAAGCACCCTCACAACATGATGCTGTCACCCCCGTGCTTCACGGTTGGGATGGTGTTCTTCAGCTTGCAAGCCTCCCCCTTTTTCCTCCAAACATAACGATGGTCATTATGGCCAAACAGTTCTATTTTTGTTTCATCAGACTAGAGGACATTTCTCCAAAAATTACTATCTTTGTGCCCATGTGCAGTTGCAAATTGTAGTCTGGCTTTTTTATGGCGGTTTTGGAGCAGTGGTTTCTTCCTTGCTGAGCAGCCTTTCACGTTACGTCGATATAGGACTTGTTTTACTGTGGATGTAGATACATCCACCTGGTTCCTCCATCATCTTCACAAGGTCCTTTACTGTTGTTCTGGGATTGATTTGCACTTTTCGCACCAAAGTACGTTTATCTCTAGGAGACAAAACGCTTCTGCCTCCTGAGCTGTATGACGGCTGCATGGTCCCATGGTGTTTATACTTGCGTACTATTGTTTGTACAGATGAACGTGGTACCTTCAGGCATTTGGAAATTGCTCCCAAGGATGAACCAGACTTGTGGAGGTCTACAATTTTTTTCTGAAGTCTTGGCTGATTTCTTTTGATTTTCCCATGATGTCAAGCAAAGAGGCACTGAGGTTGAAGTTAGGCCTTGAAATACATCCACAGGTACACCTCCAATTGACTCAAATTATGTCAATTAGCCTATCAGAAGCTTCCAAAGCCATGACATAATTTCTGGAATTTCCAAGCTGTTTAAAGGCACAGTCAACTTAGTGTATGTGAACTTCTGACCCACTGGAAATGTGATACAGCGAATTATAATTGAAATAATCTGTCTGTAAACAATTGTTGGAAAAATGACTTGTGTCATGCACAAAGTAGATGTCCTAACCGACTTGCCAAAACTATATTTTGTTAACAAGACATTTGGGGAGTGGTTGAAAAACGAGTTTCAATGACTCCAACCTAAGYGTATGTAAACTTCCGACTTCAACTGTATATACAAAAGTATGTGGACACCCCTTCAAATTAGTGGATATGGCTATTTCAGCCACACCTGTTGCTGACTGGTGTATAACGTTGAGAAAACAGTCAAGCAATCTCCATAGACAATCATTGGCAGTATAATGGCCTTACTGAAGAGCTCAGTAACTTTCAACATGGCACCGTCATGGGGGGGTTGATACAGATACATATTGAGATATCATTTTTTATGATACTGTATACCGTAGCATATCATTTTGACAATATCTCAATACTATTTTGTGCTATTTGGCTGTACCAGCACCAAAACTCCAGTATTTTTCCTTCATAGCTTGTTCTCCATCTTCTTTCTAAATAGGAAGCCAACTTGTTTTCCTCACTTTTATTTCCATGACTGACCAAACTTGTTTACTCAAGGTTCTCTCTTGTCCCTCTGCAGCAGACATATGGTGATCAGTATGTTTGGAACATAAAAATATGTATCAAATCAAATTAAATTGGTCACATACACATGGTTAGCAGATGTTAATGTGAGTGTAGCGAATTGCTTGTGCTTCTAGTTCTGACAGCGCAGTAATATATAACAAGTAATCTAACAAATTCACAATGACTACCTTATTCACACAATGTAAGGGGAATAAGAATGTGTACATATAGATATATGGATGCGCGATGTCCATGCGGCACAGTCAAGATGCAATAGATGGTATAAAATGCAGTATATATATATGAGATGAGTAATGTAGGATAAGTAAACATTATTAAAGTGATACCTTATATTAAAGTGGCCAGTGATTTGAGTCTGTATGTTGGCAGAAGCATCTCCATGTTAGTGACAGCTGTTTAACAGTCCGATGGCCTTGAGATAGAAGCTGTTTTTCCAGTCTCTCGGTGCCAGCTTTGATGCACCTGTACTGACCTCGCCTTCTGGATGATAGCGGGGTGAACAGGCAGTGGCTCAGGTGGTTGTTGTCCTTGATGATCTGTTTGGCCTTCCTGTGACATCGGGTGGTGTAGGTGTCCTGGAGGGAAGGTAATTTTCACCCGGTGATGCAGTTTGCCCCCGGTGATGCACCACCCTCTGGAGAGCCTTGCGGTTGAGGGCGGTGCAGATGTCGTACCAGGCGGTGATACAGCCTGACAGGATGCTCTCGATTGTGCATCTTCAGCTTCCTGAGGTGGAAGAGGAGCGGTTGCGCCTAATTCACCATGCTGTCTGTGTGGTTGGACCATTCCAGTTTGTTTGTGATGTGAGCGCCGAGGAACTTAATACTTTCCACCTTCTCTTCTACTGTCCCGCCGATGTGGGTAAGGGAGTGCTCCACAATCATCTACTTTTTTTTGTTGACGTTGAGTGAGAGGTTATTTTCCTGACACCACACTCAAGGGCCCTCACCTCTTCCCTGTAGGCTGTCTCGTCGTTGTTGGTAATCAAGCCTACTACTGTAATGCCGTCTTACATACAGCCGGGAATGTCACGTTCTGACCTTAGTTCCTTTTTTATGTCTTTATTTTAGTTTGGTCAGGGCGTGAGTTGGGGTGGGCATTCTATGTTGTTTTTCTATGTTTTGTTCTAGTCGTTATATTTCTATGKKTTTKGCCTAGTWTGGTTCTCAATCAGAGGCAGGTGTCGRTCGTTGTCTCTGATTGAGAATCATACTTAGGTAGCCTGTTTTCCCACTATGGGTTGTGGGTAGTTATTTTCTGTTTAGTGTTTTTGTTTGCACCTTACAGAACTGTTCGTTTGTCGGTTTGTTGTTTTTGTTCAGTATTTATTCTTTATTAAATTATTATGAATACGTACCACACTGCACTTTGGTCCTCTTCTCCTTCCACCAACGACAACCGTTACAGGGAAGAACTATTGGACGGGCACATCGCTCACCGCTCCCGAGAATACTTCTCGCCAATGTCCAGTCTCTTGACAATAAGATAGACAAAATTCGAGCAAGGGTTGCCTTCCAGATAGACATCAGAGATTGTAACATTCTCTTTTTCCCGGAAACATGGTTCGGGATACGTTATCAGAGTCGGTACAGCCACCCGGTTTCTTCACGCATTGCGTCAACAAAAACAAACATCTCTCTGGTAAGAAGAAGGGCGGGGGTGTATGCCTTGTGATTAACGAGTCGTGGTGTGATCATAACAACATACAGGAACTCAAGTATTTTTGTTCACCTGACCTAGAATTCCTTACAATCAAATGCCGACCGCATTATCTACCAAGATAATTTTCTTCGATTATAATCACAGCCATGTAAATCCACCCCAAGCAGACACCTTGACGGCCCTGAAAGAACTTCATTGGACTCTATGTAAACTGTAAACAACATATCCTGAGGTTGCCTTTTTTGTAGCTGGGGATTTTAACAAAGCTAATCTGAAAACAAGGCTCCCAAAATTGCATCAGCATATCGAATGCGCGACCCGGGCTGGACGCATTCTGGATCATTGCTACACATACAAATCCCTCCCTCGCCCTCCTTTCGGTAAATCTGACCACAATACCATTTTGTTGCTCCTAACCTATAGACAGAAACTAAAACAGGAAACGCCCGTGCTCAGGTCTGTTCAATGCTGGTCCGACCAATCTGATTCCATGCTTCAAGATTGCTTCGATCACGTGGACTGGGATATGTTCCAGATAGCCTCAGACAACAACATAGTTGTACAGTTGAAGTCGGAAGTTTACATACACTTAGGTTGGAGTCATTAAAACTAGTTTTTCAACCACTAACCACTATTTGACAGCCCATGCTCTTCCAATGGAACGTATAGGTAAAAAATGTAATCTGGCTCCCAGTATGCAATTCCTATGGCTTCCACTGGATGTCAGTAGTCTTTGTTCAAGGTTTCAGGCTTGTTTATTCCCAAACGAGGAAGAATAATGAGTTTTGATACAAGGACACAGACTTAGAAATAAGTGTATGCGCGCGCAATGAAGAGGACATGCACATGCTAATATCGTTTTCCTATTGAACATACTTCTTTCCGTAATAAATATTATAGTTTAATTACATTTTAGGGTATCAGAGGATTAAGTAGAAACGTATTTTGACTTGTTTTAACAAAGTTCAGCGTTAGCATTTTGGATTCCTTTCTCTGCATGTTAAACGAGTGGATTACTCAAATCGATGGCACCAACTAAACTGACTTTTTGGAATATAAAGAAGGATTTTATCTAACAAAATGACACTACATATTGTAGCTGGGACCCTTYGGATGACTAATCAGAGGAATATTTTCAATATATTTCAATATTTAATCGCTTTTTGTGAATTTATGAAACCTGTGCCGGTGGAAARATATTTTGATGTTGGGCGCAGTCCTCAAACAATCGCATGGCATGCTTTCGCTGAAAAGCCTACTGTAAATCGGACAGTGCAGTTAGATTAACAAGAAATTAAGCTTTTAACCGATATAAGACACTTGTATGTACCTAAATGTTTAGTATCCATTATTTTTCTGATTATTTATTTGAATTGCGCGCCCTCCAGTTTCACCGGAAGTTGTCCTGCTAGTGGGACGCCTAGCCTTACAGCTTGGAAAATTCCAGAAAATGATGTCATGGCTTTGGAAGCTTCTGATAGGCTAATTGACATAATTTGAGTCAACTGGAGGTGTACCTGTGGATGTATTTCAAAGCCTTCCTTCAACCTCATTGCCTCTTTGCTTGACATCATGGGAAAATCAAAAGAAATCAGCCAAGACCTCAGAAAAATATTGTAGTCTGGTTCATCCTTGGGAGCAATTTCCAAACCCCTGAAGGTACCACTTTCATCTGTACAAACAATAGTATGCAAGTATAAACACCATGGGAACACGCAGCTGTCATACCGCTCAAAAAGGAGACGCGTTCTGTCTCCTAGAGATGAACGTACTTTGGTGCGAAAAGTGCAAATCAATCCCAGAACAACAACAAAGGACCTTCTTAAGATGCTGGAGGAAACAGGTACAAAAGTATCTATATCCACAGTAAAACAAGTCCTATATCGGCATAACCTGAAAGGCCGCTCAGCAAGGAAGAAGCCACTGCTCCAAAACCACCAATTTAAAAGCCAGACTAAGGTTTGCAACTGCACATGGGGACAAAGATCATACTTTTTGGAGAAATGTCTTCTGGTCTGATGAAAAATAGAACTGTTTGGCCATAATGACCATCGTTATGTTTGGAGGAAAAAGGGGGAGGCTTGCAAGCCAAAGAACACTATCCCAACCGTGAAGCACGGGGGTGGCAGCATCATGTTGTGGGGGAGATTCTCGCCACGCCACCTGGTAGGAGCGACCTGTCAGGTAGGACGCAATCCAAGCGTGGGCGCGCCGGAGATGCCCAACTCGGAGAGGGTGGAGAGGAGGATCTGATGGTTCACAGTATCGAAGGCAGCCGATAGGTCTAGAAGGATGAGAGCAGAGGAGAGAGAGTTAGCTTTAGAGTGCGGAGCGCCTCCTCTCTGAATGACTAGTCTTGAAACCTGACTGATTTGGATCAAGAAGGTCATTCTGAGAGAGATAGCGGGAGAGCTGGCCAAGGACGGCACGTTCAAGAGTTTTGGAGAGAAAAGAAAGAAGGGATCCTGGTCTGTAGTTGTTGACATCGGAGGGATCGAGTGTAGGTTTTTTCAGAAGGGTGCAACTCTCGCTCTCTTGAAGACGGAAGGGACGTAGCCAGCGGTCAGGGATGAGTTGATGAGCGAGGTGAGGTAAGGGGGAAGGTCTCCGGAAATGGTCTGGAGAAGAGAGGAGGGAATAGGGTCAAGCGGCAGGTTGTTGGGCGCCGGCGCCACAAGACGCGAGATTTCATCTGGAGAGAGGGGAGAAGAGGTCAGAGCACAGGGTAGGGCAGTGTGAGCAGAACCAGCGGTGTCGTTTGACTTAGCAAACGAGGATCGGATGTCGTCGACCTTCTTTCAAAATGGTTGACGAGTCATCTGCAGAGAGGGAGGAGGGGGAGGGGGAGGAGGATTCAGGAGGGAGGAGAAGGTGGCAAAGAGCTTCCTAGGGTTAGAGGCAGATGCTTGGAATTTAGAGTGGTAGAAAGTGGCTTTAGCAGCAGAGACAGAAGAGGAAAATGTAGAGAGGAGGAGTGAAAGGATGCCAGGTCCGCAGGGAGGCGAGTTTTCCTCCATTTCCGTCGCTGCCCGGAGCCCTGTTCTGTGAGCTCGCAATGAGTCGTCGAGCACGGAGCGGGAGGGGAGACCGAGCCGGCCTGGAGGATAGGGGACATAGAGAGTCAAAGGATGCAGAAAGGGAGGAGAGGAGGGTGAGGAGGCAGAATCAGGAGATAGGTTGGAGAAGGTTTGAGCAGAGGGAAGAAATGATAGGATGGAAGAGGAGAGGGTAGCGGGGAGAGAGAGCGAAGGTTGGCGGCGCGATACCATCCGAGTAGGGCAGTGTGGGAAGTGTTGGATGAGAGCGAGAGGGAAAAGATACAAGGTAGTGGTCGGAGACTTGGAGGGGAGTTGCAATATAGGTTAGTGGAAGAACAGCATCTAGTAAAGATGAGTCGAGCGTATTGCCTGCCTGTGAGTAGGGGGGGAAGGTGAGAGGGTGAGTCAAAAGAGGAGAGGAGTGGAAAGAAGGAGGCAGAGAGGAATGAGTCAAAGGTAGACGTGGGAGGTTAAAGTCGCCCAGAACTGTGAGAGGTGAGCCGTCCTCAGGAAAGGAGCTAATCAAGGCATCGAGCTCATTGATGAACTCTCCGAGGGAACCTGGAGGGCGATAAATGATAAGGATGTTAAGCTTGAAAGGGCTGGTAACTGTGACAGCATGGAATTCAAAGGAGCGATAGACAGATGGGTAAGGGGAGAAAGAGAGAATGACCACTTGGGAGAGATGAGGATCCGGTGCCACCACCCGCTGACCAGAAGCTCTCGGGTGTGCGAGAACACGTGGCGGACGAAGAGAGAGCAGTAGGAGTAGCAGTGTTATCTGTGTGATCCATGTTTCCGTCAGTGCAAGAAGTCGAGGACTGGAGGGAGCATAGGCTGAGATGAATCTGCTTGTTGGCCGCAGATCGGCAGTTCCAGAGGCTACCGGAACCTGGAACTCCACGTGGGTCGTGCGCGCTGGACCACAGATTAGGGTGGCCGCGCACGCGGTGTGGAGCGTTTGTATGGTCTGTGCAGAGAGGAGAGACAGGGATAGACAGACACATAGTTGACAGGCTACAGAAAGAGACTAGCTAATGCAAAGGAGATTGGAGTGGCAAGTGGACTACGCGTCTCGAATGTTCAGAAAGTTAAGCTTACGTAGCAAGAATCTTATTGACTAAAATGATTAAGATGATACAGTACTGCTGAAGTAGGCTAGCTGGCAGTGGCTGCGTTGTTGATTTGTAGCTAGCTGGCAGTGGCTGCGTTGTTGACACTACACTAATCAAGTCGTTCCGTTGAGTGTAATAGTTTCTCAGTGCTGCTATTCGGGGGCTAGCTGGCTAGCTAGCAGTGTTGATTACGTTACGTTGCGTTAAAAGAACGACAATAGCTGGCTAGCTAACCTAGAAAATCGCTCTAGACTACACAATTATCTTTGATACAAAGCCGCTATGTAGCTAGTATGTAGCTAGCTACGATCAAACAAATCAAACCGTTGTACTGTAATGAAATGAAATGAAAATGTGATACTACCTTGTGGAGCGAAGCGGAATGCGACCGGTGTTGAGTGCGGAAGTTCTATTCGGTAGACGTTGGCTAGCTGTTGGCTAGCTAGCAGTGTCTCCTACGTTAAGGACAACAAATAGCTGGCTAGCTAACCTCGGAAATTAAGATAATCACTCTAAAACTACACACTCTAAACTACACAATTATCTTGGATACGAAGCGCAAAGACAAATTGT
>NW_019943003.1:96282-99381 GCF_002910315.2 Salvelinus sp. IW2-2015 | reverse complement strand
CGTTTGCCTGCAGGAGGGCTGGTGCAGTCACAAAATAGATGGCTTCATGAGGCAAGAAAATTATGTGGATATATTGAAGCAGCATCTCAAGACATTCCAAATAAACAATGACCCCAAGCATACTTCCAAAGTTGTGGCAAAATGGCTTAAGGACAACAAAGTCAAGGTATTGGATTGGTCATCACAGAGCCCTTACTCAATCCTATATAAAATTTGTGGGTAGCTAGCTAACACTACACTAATCAAGTCGTTCAGTTGAGTGTAATAGTTGCTACAGTGCTGCTATTCGGTAGACGGTGGACGTTTGCTAGCTGGCTAGCTGCTGGGCAGATAGCAGTGTAGACTGCGTTAGGACGACGAAATACGATAATTACGCAATTATCTTTGATACAAAGAYGGCTATGTAGCTAGCTAAGAAGAAATTGCTAAGATTAGACAAATCAAACCGTTGTACTATAATGAAATGTAATGAAATGTAATGAAAAGTTATACTACCTGCGGACCAAAGTGCGAATGCGACCGCTCGCTCCAACCCGGAAGAGGAGATGTATAGAGTATAGTATAGAGAAAGTAGTCGCAATTCAACGGCTCAGACACGAGACGTATGTGGCAGGGTCTACAGTCAATCACAGATTACAAAAAGAAAACCAGCCCCGTCGCGGACACCGACGTCTTGCTCCCAGACAAACTTAACAACTTCTTTGCTCGCTTTRAAGACAATATAGTGCCACCGACATGGCCTGCTACCGAAGACTGTGGGCTCTCCTTCTACGTGGCCATTGCCATGACTAAATGTGGTATCCCGAGTGAGCCATGTTCCTGTGTTAAAATCTCTGATTTTAGAAGCGGTGGCCCTTCTAAGTCTGACCAGGAGGCCTCTCCTGCGGCGATGATATTGTTTTGGGTCGGCCTGGGATTAGATCCAATGTCTAGGGTGGAGGTCCGAACAAAGGATCCGCCTCGGGAAAGTCGTGTTCCTAGTAGTAATTCTGGTAAATTGACATCGCTCTTATATCCAATAGTTCTTCCCGGCTGTATGTAATAACAATTAAGATTTTCTGGGCTAACAATGTAAGAAATAATAAATAAACAAAAAATGTACTGCATAGTTTCCTAAGGACGTGAAGCGAGGCGACCATCTCTGTCGGTTCCATCTTGCAAAACATATAGAAACATGAGAATCACAATATACACTATATATACAAAAGTATGTGGACACCCCTTCAAATTAGTGGATATGGCTATTTCAGCCACATCGTTGCTGACAGGTGTACAAAATTGAGCACACATCCATGCAATCTCGATAGACCAACATTGGCAATAGAATGGCCTTACTGAAGAGCACAGTAACTTTCAAACAAGGCACCGTCATGGGTTACCGGATTTCCAACATGGCAGTTCGTCAAATTTCTGCCCTGCTAGAACTGCCCCGATCAACTGTAAGTGCTGATATTGTGAAGTGGAAACATCTAGGAGCAACAACGGCTCAGCAGCAAAGTGGTAGGCCACACAAGCTCACAGAACGGACCGTCGAGTCCTGAAGCGTGTAAAAATYGTCTGTCTTCAGTTGTAACACTCACTCCCTAGTTTCAAACTGCCTCTGGAAGCAACATCAGCAAAATAACTGTTAGTCTGGAGCTTCATGAAATGGGTTTCTATGGCCAGGCAGACGCACACAAGCCTAAGATTCGACTAGGGTGGTGTAAAGCTTGCTGCCATTGGACTCCAGAACAGTGGAAATGTGTTCTCTGGAGTAATGAATCACACTTCACAGTCCATCGGACGAATCTGTGTTTGGAGGATGCCAGGAGAACGCTGTCTGCAATGCATAGTGCCAACTGTAAAGTTTGGTGAAGGAGGAATAATGGTCTGGGGCAGTTTTTCATGGTTCGGGCTACAGCAAATAATGACATTATAGATGATTCTGTAATTCCAACTTTGTGGCAACAGTTTGGTGAAGGCCCTTTCCTGTTTCAGCATTGGGAATTCCCCCGTGCACAAAGAGAGGTMGGTACATACAGAAATGGTTTGTCGATCAGATTGGAAGAACTTGACTGGCCTGCACAGAGCCCCAACCTCAACCCCATTGAACACCTTTGGGATGAATTGGAACGTCGAATGCGAGCCTGGCATAATCACCCAACATCAGTGCCCGACCGCACTAATGCTCTAGTGGCTGAATGGAAGCAAGTCAATGCAGCAATGTTGGTGACGTCCCTCAGTATGGTGATAATATGGTATGGTGAGGTCCCTCAGTATGGTGATAATATGGTATGGTGAGGTCCCTCAGTATGGTGATAATATGGTATGGAGAGTACCCTCCTGTAGGTTTCACTTCCAATAAGTGTTCCTGTGAGAGCTAACCCTCCTGTAGGTTTTTCTACCTCTCACCTGGTTCTGGAGAGCATCTCTGTAGGTTTTCAATTAACCTGTTCCTGGAGAGCTATCCTCCTGTAGGTTTTCACTCTAACCCTGGTCCTGGAGGAGTACGTTTGTGGTTTCAGTCCAAACCTGTTCCAAGGAAGAACCGTCCTTAGGTTTTCACTTTAACCCATTTTGTCACTAACTGGTTAGCTTACTCAACCAAGCAATAGTATTTAGAATTCAGGTGCGTCTAGATCGTAGGGGTTGGAAGGGTAGCTTCTGGATGAGGACCGGCTGTAGTGTGACACCCTGGGATAGGTTCATTTGTACGCAGGCTGCAGATCAAGAATTCCCACCACACAGTGGCAGGTCCGAGCTCCCAGAGACGCCCAGCTACGATCAACTGGAAGCACCAGCCGCGCCAAAACACATCATACTGCAGGGGTACAGAGAGAGAAAGGTATTGTATCTATAGTACACCACTGTTTCTAGACAGCACTAATAAAAATTATAGACAACTGGACCAACAACATTAGAACCTTCAAAATTGGCTATAAGTCATAGTGTAGTCATCAGTATGCAGTCACAAGGATGTGATACTGACAAAGATGATGAGGTCATCATTAGTGATGGGGAACATATATCTGGAGACCACAATGTCTAATATCGTTAAATAAAGATATATATGCATTCGAATCAACAAAAATATCATATCGAGATCGCTCAGTTAATGGT